>NC_083281.1:5891093-6140282 GCF_963506605.1 Zootoca vivipara | reverse complement strand
CATCCCTCAGACCAGGCATCCCCAAACTGTGGCCCTCCAGATGTTTTGGCCTACAACTCCCATGATCCCTAGCTAACAGGACCAGTGGTCAGGGATGATGGGAATTGTAGTCCAAAACATCTGGAGGGCCGAAGTTGGGGATGCCTGCCACAGACCATGTGGTGGGCCGGACTATAAATGAAGGACTGGAAAAATGATTCACAGATGGTATTTAACTCCGAGTTGACTTGCTAAGACAGGGGTCAGCAAACCTTTTCAGCAGGGGGCTAGTCCACTGTCCCTCAGACCTTGTGGGGGGCCGGACTATATTTTGAAGAGAGTGAAAAATGAACGAATTCCTATGCCCCACAAATAACCCAGAGATGCATTATAAATAAAAGGACACATTCTACTCATGTAAAAACCCGCTGATTCCCGGACCGTCCCACGGGCCAGATTGAGAAGGCGATTGGGCCGCATCCGGCCCATGGGCCTTAGGTTGCCTACCCCTGGTCAGGAACATACCAGAGAGTAAATTCTGTTGAATTCAATGGAACTTAGTTCCGAGTAAAAACACTTCGGGTTGCAGTGCAAGGCTGCCGAATCTTGACCTGGTTACCTGGGAGTCAGCTCCATTGAATACAGTGCAACTTCCTTCTGAGTAGACAGCGTAAAGCTCCATTTTACAATAAAGGAATAAACATTCCTTTTAAAAAAATGGCTGTCTGTGGAAGCATCGGTAATGAAAAGAATTTAAAGCGCATTGGTGACATTTTCAAAATTATAGGAAGGGCTTCCTACACCAGTTTCGCCGTGCAGGAATTTTTTTTATTTCCAGTAGAAACAGGGCTCTGTCTTTGCATCTACACCCATTTTAATTGTTCTCCGAAACATAGAGGGGAAGAAAAGTGGGACATTGTGGGACCAAATCAGGAACCGGGGCGGCTTCTGTGATTCCGGGGCTGTTCCCTGCAAAACCAGGACACTTGGAGGGTTTGGAAGTGCTGCCCTCCGGCTAAAAACAAATCTCTCCTCCTTGGTCTGAGGAATGCCAGCCTCAGGGCAGCTGGAGCAGACAGCCATCTGTTTCCCTGGGAATTTTGCAGCATGGCTGCGCTTGAACAGGGTGAAGGGAGGAGAGAAGAATCAGGCCCTGAGATATAGGGGGAATTCCTTGGGGGGAGAAACCTCTCTTCCGAGAATTGTTGGCTCTGCTCTAACACTGCCTGGCTAATTAAGGCCTGCGCTTTTGAGCTGCGAAGATGGAGAATGTGGCCCTCGAAACATGTCTGGCAAACATTGGGATATTCTCCTCCTCCCAAGTACCTTCATGATGCAAACGGACAATTTTATTGGTATTTGCCTATCAGCCAAACCCCTGCAATGCGATTAAATCTAATGTGTGTTTGATTGCTGCTATGTAAACAGAGCTGTGGTTTTCTCTGTTTCGAGTCAGCGGAGTTTTTTGAAACACGCCGCGACCTGCAAATGTTGCACTTGACAGGCGCATGGGTGATGCGGTGGGGTGTCTTAATACTGTGATCCTCTGCTTTCAACTCAGGGGAATCCTCTGCCTACCTCTTGAGCCGGCAACCTACAGCTCGATGGGCAAAGTTCTCTGCCCCTAGGTCAGGACAGACTCCAATGTGCCCTGGCTATCTATCGTTGATGTTTAGTCATTGAGTCGTGTCCGACTGTTCGTGACCCCATGGACCAGAGCACGCCAGGCACTCCTGTCTTGCACTGCCTCCCACAGTTTGGTCAAACTCATTTTCACACCTTCGAGAACACTGTCCAACCATCTTGTCCTCTGTCGTCCTCTTCTCCTAGTGCCCTCAATCTTTCCCAACATCAGGGTCTTTTCCAGGGAGTCTTCTCTTCTCATGAGGTGGCCAAAGTATTGGAGCCTCAGCTTCACGATCTGTCCTTCCAGTGAGCACTCAGGGCTGATTTCCTTCAGAATGGACAGGTTTGATCTTCTTGCAGTCCATGGGACTCTCAAGAGTCTCCTCCAGCACCAGAATTCAAAAGCACCTATAGAAGCTATCTATAAAAGCTATCTATAGAAGAGCAGTATAGAACTGAGGAGTTGGAAGGGGCCCTGGGGTTAATAATAATAATAATAATAATAATAATAATAATAATATCTATACCCCCGCCCATCTGGCCGGGTTTCCCCAGCCACTCTGGGCAGCTCCGAATAGAATATTAAAAACACAATAAAACATCAAACTTTTAAAACTTCCCTTCAGATGTCTTCTAAAAGTCAGGTAGTTGTTTATTTCCTTGACCTCTGATGGGAGGCACAGTGCTGGATTTACATGTAAGCTAAACAAGCTATAGTTTAGGGCCCCACTCTCTTGGGGGTCTGTTGTGACGTGGGGTTTGTGATTTCAGCTCTCTTGACAAAACATGCTGGAGGCAGTTCTCTAGTAACAGCTCTTTATTTAAGTGAACAAGACTGACTGTGAGGGCAGGAAGGCTACATTTATAGGGACAGGGGACTGGCTAGGAAGGGATACATTTTGGAGGGAACAATATCAGGCAATCACAGTGCTGCCTTTTGGAGGAAACCAATAAGACAGAGGATCCAAATACAGCAGCTTAAATGAACCAATAGTAGCTGTACCCTCTGGACCCAAAAGGCAGTTACTTTATCCTAATGCAAATACAGACAATAATAATACAGATATAAAATCCTTTGACTCAATACACAACACCCCTCCCCCCCTAGTGAGCACAGCAGACGTAATCCCTCAGGTACTGTGGGGTCCTACAACTTCTACCTGATCTCCTGACAACAGGTGTTGCAGGTTCTGGATTGGGTGTTACCTGTGGTGGAGGGGCTGCTATAGGGGTTTCGTCAGGAACAGATGGAGTCCCAGACATCTCAGGGTCCCCTACCTGTACCTCGTCATCCTGAGGACTAGCAGACCCTGGTTCATTTGCTGAAGCCCCTGGTGACTGCACCTCTGGACCATTTTCACTCTGGTCTCGCAGCTGTGCGTCATTAGCCAGGGATGAATTATCTGACTCCTCCCTGCTGAGCGCCCGGCGCCTCAGCTGATCTATATGTCTCTTCCAAACTTGCCCATTTTCCAAGGTCACATAATAGGACACAGGTCCACTAGCCCGGGTGATCACACCGGCCACCCACCGCGGACCTCGTGAATAGTTCCTCACCCAGACCAGATCTTCAGGGGCGAGATACCTTGTTGTGTCAGTCTCATCCTGGGGGGTTGCTCTTGAATTACGGTTTGGCATTTTATCTGGGTGGACATAATCCAGCACCGTTACCAGTCTTCTACCTAAGAGCAGCTCGGCTGGCGACTTGCCCGTCGCAGTACACGGCGTCGCATGCTGCAAAAATAACATTCGTGCAATGCGAGCCGACCAGTTACCCTCCATTAAGCGCGCAATGGATTCTTTGGCTGTTCGTACCATGCGCTCAGCCTGCCCATTGGAGGATGGGTGAAAGGGCGCGGATGTGACCCCTCTGATGAAGTTATCAGCCAAGAATGCCCTGAATTCTTGGGATACAAAAGCTGCCCCATTATCTGATACAATGGTCTCAGGTAACCCGTGGGTTGCAAACAGCTGCCTCAACACCTTGATTACGGCAGCTGATGCCATGCTAGGGACCATCGCCACTTCTAACCATTTGGAATATGCATCAACGATAACCAAAAAGACCTTCCCTTGGAATAGCCCAGCAAAATCTATGTGCAGCCGGCTCCAGGGAGTCCTGGACTGCTCCCACCAGTGGACTGGTGCTCTGGCCACTTCTGGCCGCACCTCTTGGCATGCCTTGCATGTTCGTACCCATTGTTCTATGTTCTGGTCCATTCCAGGCCACCACACATAACATCGGGCTAGCGACTTCATCCTGACCATTCCTGGGTGTCCCATGTGAAGCGTCTCAAGAACCCTGTTTCTCAGTGGTGCTGGGATGATCACCCTATCTCCCCATAGGAGACAACCCTTATGCATGGACAATTCGTGCTGCCTTGTCGCATAAGGCCTGAATTTTTCTTCATGCGGACCACCTGGCCACCCCCTCCCCACCCAAGTGAGCACACGGGAGAGAACAGCATCTTTCCTCGTTTTCTCAGCTATATCCGTAGCTGTTACAGGAGCCCCCGGAAGTGTTTCTAGCATCATAATGTGCTCCGCCGGAGCAGGATCCTCATCCTCGTCGCCAGTTGTTGTGACGTGGGGTTTGTGATTTCAGCTCTCTTGACAAAACATGCTGGAGACAGTTCTCTAGTAACAGCTCTTTATTTAAGTGAACAAGACTGACTGTGAGGGCAGGAAGGCTACATTTATAGGGACAGGGGACTGGCTAGGAAGGGATACATTTTGGAGGGAACAATATCAGGCAATCACAGTGCTGCCTTTTGGAGGAAACCAATAAGACAGAGGATCCAAATACAGCAGCTTAAATGAACCAATAGTAGCTGTACCCTCTGGACCCAAAAGGCAGTTACTTTATCCTAATGCAAATACAGACAATAATAATACAGATATAAAATCCTTTGACTCAATACACAACAGGGTCTGGGGAAAAAAAACTAAAAGAAAAAAAACCTGGATGTACATTTCCAAAATAGAAGATAACAAACAATATAAAACATACAGCAAGAGTGTTTTGTGTTCTGTAGGCTCCTATGATGTAAGTCATGGGCCCCACCTGCTAGCCTGCTCCTTAAAACATAGCTGCCAAGTACCCCATTTTCCACGGGAAACCCCCGTTTTTACTTACCTTTTCCCGGTGGTCCCCCGTATCACTTCGTCTCCCGTTTTTCTCCGTTATTTTCTCCTGCCAGCGGCAATTTTTTTTCTTTCCGATTTGCCCTTCTATGGGCACCCAAAATGGCTGCTGCCAGCTTCAAAAGTCGCATCTACGCATGTCTGGAAGTGCATAGACGCGACTTCCGGTGTCGGCGACGGCCATTTTTGGTGCCCATAGATGGGCAGAGCGAAACCGGAAGTTGCGTCGACGTACTTCCTGACATGCGTACAAGCAACTTTCGAAGCCGGCAGCGGCCATTTTGGGTGCCCATAGAAGGGCAAAGCGACACCGAAAGTTACGTCGACGCAACTTCTGGTGTCACACAGCTGCCGGTCCTGGATTCTGCAGTCCGGGACTTGGCAGGTAAGCCTTAAAATATCACAGGTTTGCTCCTTTCTATATATAGGGTGCCTACATTCTGCATGGACTGGTTGCATGGCCACATGTGCAAATGGCTTTAGAGTCCTATTAGGTCCATAAATTACCATATAGCATATATTCAACAAAAAAAAACAGTGACCATTTGTTGTTGACAAAGAACATAGAAAGGTCCCCATTACCTTTAGTAGCTTAGGGCCTCATCAAACCTAAATCCAGCCCTGGGTGGGTACCACCACCAAGAAGGCCCTCTGCCTGGTTGCTGGTAACCTCACTTCTCGCAGGGAGGGAACCACCAGGGGACCCTAGGAGATGGACCTCAGTGTCTGGGCTGGATGATGAGGTTGGAGACGTTCCTTCGGGTATGCTCCTTCATCCATTTTGACCCCTCTGCAATGCAGATGTTTCTGAACCCAATTCGGTGGGCTTTGTTACACAAAATGAGTTAATTCTGAGCACTAAACATCTCGCTGGGCGGCCCTCGATAGACGTCTCCTCCACAAACTGGTCTAACTCAAATCTTTCGCCTGTCCTGACCCCGACGGACGAGTATTATGCGAGAGGGAACGAGTCAAAGTACGAAGAAGGGGCGATTGGAAGAAGGGGCGAGAGAGAGGACTGAGGCTGTCTGAAGTGCAGGATGCCAAAACAGGAGGGGGAAGGGAAAGGAAACGGTGGGGAAGGCCACCAATCTTCTCCATCCATCGGGCCTTTCCAAGCTTGCCTTTGAGCCAGCCTGGCTCCCTGCTTTTATCACAATTGACTTTGGCCTTGAACTCCAGGCAGGAATGGATTGCAAGGTCAGCAAGCGAAGGTCCTGTATCCGTGCAAAAAAGAAAAAAGGGAAGCCTGGCTTGCATATTATGCAAATCTGCTGCCAATTATGGAAATTGCATGCATTAATTTGTGAGTTTTCTGCTGCTTGCTTCCTCCCCCCCGCCCCACCCATTAGTCCTGCCTTGTCCTCTGCAATCCCTCTGGGAATGCTTTTATTTCCTTCTTCACCACCTGAACCGGGTCATCCCAATCTGTTGTTCCCCTCCACATCTACGGCGGCACCGGAATTTTACGGGGGTTTATTCCCTGCAGCAAACGGTGGTGTTTGCAGGGTTGTGGCTACCTCTCTGAAAGAACGCTTTCCCCAGAAGAGCAGGAATCCTTTTTGTGGCCGGCGCTATAAATGACCTCAGAGAGCATCCAGTCCATCCCCAACTGCCATTGGAGGAAAAATTCATTGACACGGATCAGCAGGGTTGTAAATTCTGCTCCCAGTAGAACCATTGATTGACCTAAGGCGGACCATGCCCATTAATTATGATGGGTTTTGTCTGAGTTTGACTAACATTGCATACAACAGACCCTCCAAGTGTCCCTAAATTCCAGGAACTGTCCCGTATTTACAAAAGCTGTCTCTGATTTCATCTGCTTTTTCTTAAAAGGTAAAGGGACCCCTGATCATTAGGTCCAGTCGCGGACGACTCTGGGGTTGCGGCGCTCATCTCGCTTTGCTGGCCGAGGGAGCCAGCGTACAGCTTCCGGGTCATGTGGCCAGCATGACTAAGCCGCTTCTGGCGAAACAGAGCAGCACACAGAAACGCCATTTACCTTCCTGCCGGAGCAGTACCTATTTATCTACTTGCACTTTGATGTGCTTTCAAACTGCTAGGTGGGCAGGAGCAGGGACCAAGCAACGGGAGCTCACCCCATCGCGGGGATTCGAACTGCTGACCTTCCGATCAGCAAGCTCTAGGCTCTGTGGTTTGGACCACAGCGCCACCCGCTTTTCCTTAGGACGTCCCTATTTTTAACGGGGAAATGTTGGAGGGGGTGGAGTTATGCGACCCCCAAGCCAAGGAGATAAGGAACTCTACAACCTTTAGAAGACTTCTGAAGGCAGCCCTGGATCGGGAAGTTTTTAAATGTTTAATGTTTAATTATGGTTTTTTATACATGTTGGAAGCTGCCCAGAGTGGCTGGGACAACCCAGTCAGATGGGTGGGGTATAAATATCACTACTACTACTATTGAATAGGACATCCCTATTTTCACAGGAGAAATATTGTAGGATATGCGTTTTCTTTGGTGATCTCTTCCATAAACACGGTTTTAAAAGTGAGTCTACAAGTGACTCTGGAGGCCAATTCTGGATCCACACAATGGACACATAGGTTTCCGGGTGGGAGTTGATCTCAGTGTGGATTTGCCAAGCGTGCCTTCCTCTTAGCACATTTCTCCCTTGCGTCCTGAGTTCGAGCATCTTCAAAGCCCATGACACCTTTGGTAAAGGCTATTCTCCAATTGGAGCACTCACAGGCCAGCGTTTCCCAATTGTCGGTGTTTATACTACATTTTTTTTTAGATTTGCCTTGAGAAAGTCTTTGAACCTCTTTTGTTGACCACCAGCATTACGCTTCCATTTTTAAGTTCGGAATAGAGGAGTTGCTTTGAAAGACGATAACCAGGCATCCAAACAACATGGTCAGTCCAACGAAGCTGATGTTGAAGAATCATCGCTTCGACATGGGTGATCTTTGCTTCTTCGACACTGGCAACCCACCGCTCAGATCTCCAGCAGAGGGGAACGACCAGAAGGCTCAGGTGCAAAAGTGGCACGGCAGCTTCTACAATTGCCTCACACTGTCTAACGTTAGGGCTGGCTCCGGGTATCTGTTTGCCCCTCTGGCACCGAAATGCTCAGGTTCGAACTTCCCCAATGGAATGGGGCTCACGGCAGTTGCAACCCGAGATTCCTGGAGGCGGGGAGAGAGAGACAGAGAGAGATCAAAGGAGCATTTCATGAAAACCCAGCGCTGGGGAGTGATGTCATACGCCGAGGGAGAGGTGTGGGTGGAAGAGGCAAGATGACATCACTTCCTGTCTGGTCCCCCGGAGACTGATTGGAACCATGCTTCCAGGTGCTGGGCACTCCATGGAAGTGAAAAACGCCTCTCCTCGTTTCCCAGCCAGCTTTCACTCCGCCCAAGGAGGGGTGTGGGATACACGGTGCTCCCCCCTCTTCCACACACCCCCAACTAAAGTAGGTCTTCTGGCACCTGGCTTACCCCGTGGTCTTTTCCTGTTGTGTCTGTTCCCGGGCGGAGAGGGCCTTGTCTCCGCCATGGGGCTGTTTTCTTTAGAAGACACCGTGCCAGAACGGGCCGACGTCGTCGGAGTGAACTTAGCCAGGCGTCTCTTCTCCCCTCCGGAGGGGATTTCAAGGGGAAGGACCCCTCCCCGAATTCAGGAAATAACTTATGAGGAGGGGGGCGCATGAGTCATGGCTACAGGGAGCTGGAACACTGGCTTACAGTTTCTCGAGTCGGAGGAACGCCTTCCACCCCATCACGCCTGCCGTGGCCTGCTGTCCTTTGCTCTCTGGTTAGAAGCTTAAGTTGGGTTCAGGTGCTTTAAACGCGAAGGAACAAAGGATGCTTGCAGACGGTCACTGCTGCAGAGCAAGCGTAGTTTTTTGCAACTGGGCCGTCACTGAAGAAGTGTGCATGCACACGAAAGCTCATACCAAAATAAAAACTTAGTTGGTCTTTAAGGTGCTACTGAAGGATTTTTTTTTTTTTGCTTCGACTCAGACCAACACGGCTACCTACCTGTAAACAGAACAACAGATTCGCTGAATTATTATCATGATTATTAGCAGGGCCGGCTCTAGGTAGAGTCCCGGTGCCGCTCAGCGCCGGACCGGTAGCCTGGGCGCTGAGCGGCAAAGCCGCGCGGAAGCCATGTGGAAGCCATGCTGCGCCCTGCGAGGGCGGGGGCGCCGGAGCGATCTCCACCCCTCAGCGCCAGAGCGACGACCTGCTCGAGACTGCCCTGATTATTACTGTTATTAAAAAATGCCTTCTGAATTGCACATGAAAGTAGCTGTCGTTTCTGGGTGAACTGTATGTGAATTAAGTTTATTTTGCATAGAACGTGGGCAATTTTTAATTCAATTTAATTTTAATTCCATCTTTTTTATACATGTATCATATATTTATAACAATCTGGCTTTTAAAAGGCAGTTCTTAATGATTTTTTTTTTTTTAGTATTGTGCTTTTAATATTTTGTTGGAGCCAGCCATCCAGATTCCCATTGACAGTGGTACCTCGGAAGTTGAACGGAATCCATTCAACTTCTGTCTGTTGCAGAATTCGGGTTTTTTTTAAAGTGTGGGGTGTGGATTTTTTTTGGTGTGTGTGTGTGTGGAAGTGAGAAGTCACGTAATGATTTAGGTAGCATTTGCGGGCTGCAAGATACAGTGACAGCAGATCATCCCGGCGTGATTTCCGTTCCTGGCTTCCAACGGGCACGGGACCAGCGGCCATTTTTACGCCTCCCTCTTGGTTCCTGGCGGAATCCACCGGCACCCCTCGATGTGGCGAATGTATCGGCCGTTCTGCCCCATAGAAAATGCCCCACGTGTGCCGTGCTCTCAGCCAGCTGTGGATCAGAATTCAGCCCCTCCTGAAACGTGGAGCCTCGAGTGCAGCCTTAGAATAATCTGTAGGATTTTCTTTGGACGGAGGTTGTCTTTTTTTGGAGAAGGGGGGGCGCACCCTTATAATCCTCCAGTAATGAATTCCCTGTGACCCGGAGAGGTGAAGACTGGCTGGAAATGCCAGCAGGATTTCCGTAAAAAAAATAAAAATTCCTGCAAGCCTCGCTCCCTGGGACAGAATGGGGAGAGGGATGAAGGGGGTCATTAGAGGAAGGGGGGTCTTTCTCTGCTCTTTTTGAGTCAAGAGATCCCAGAACTGAGGCCCCATCACCACACCATGCATTTAAAGCAGGATCATAGCACTTTGAAAAAAGCATCCTGGGAGTTGCACCGCCCTCCAACATTTCCCCGGCGAAAACAGGGACGGATGATTCCACAATAATCATTTTACTATTTATACTGGGTTGCCCCAGCCACTTTGATGGCTTCCTACATAGATAGAATCATAATAAAACATTTTAAAACTTCCCTACACAGGCCTAAGTTCAGATGGCTTGGGGGTCAGATAACTCCATCCCCTCCAACATTTCTCCCATGAAAATAGGGACGTCCTATTCCATCCCCTCCAATGTTTCTCCCGTGAAAATAGGGACGTCCTATTCCATCCCCTTCAACATTTCTCCCATGAAAATAGGGATGTCCTATTCCATCCCCTCCAACATTTCTCCTGTGAAAACAGGGACGTCCTATTCCATCCCCTCCAACATTTCTCCCCTGAAAATAGGGACATCCTATTCCATTCCCTCCAACGTTTCTCCCGTGAAAATAGGGACGTCCTATTCTATCCCCTCCAACATTTCTCCCAAGAAAATAGGGACATCCTATTCCATCCCCTCCAATGTTTCTCCCGTGAAAATAGGGACATCCTATTCCATCCCCTCCAATGTTTCTCCCGTGAAAATAGGGACATCCTATTCCATCCCCTCCAACATTTCTCCCAAGAAAATAGGGACATCCTATTCCATCCCCTCCAATGTTTCTCCCATGAAAATAGGGACGTCCTATTCCATCCCCTCCAACGTTTCTCCCATGAAAATTGGGACGTCCTATTCTCTATTGGGAATCTTCTCCTGCATTTCTTCTCCACACACACACACACTGTTGGGGCTCCCCAAAAAATTTAAAGGAAAAAAATCTGGATGTACATTTCCAAAATATAAGATAAAAAACAATACAAAAAACCTACATATAGCAACAGAGTCTGTAGGCTCCTATGATGTAAGTCATGGGCCCCGCCTGCTAGCCTGCCCCCTAAAATATCACTGGTTTGCTCCGTTCTATATATAGGGTGCCTACATTCTGCACGGACTGGTTATTTTGTTATGAGCAAATGGCTTTAGATACCTATTAAAGGTAAAGGTAAAGGGATCCCTGACTCTGGGGTTGCGACGCTCATCTTGCTTTATTGGCCGAGGAAGCCGGTGTACAGCTTCCTCCAGGTCATGTGGCCAGCATGACTCAGCTGCTTCTGGCGAACCAGAGCAGCGCATGGAAACGCCGTTTACCTTCCTTCCGGAGCGGTACCTATTTATCTACTTGCACTTTGACGTGCTTTGGAACTGCTAGGTTGGGAGGAGCTGGGACCGAAAACAAGGGGAGCTCATCCCGTCGCGGGGATTCGAACCGCCGACCTTCTGATCGGCAAGCCCAAGCAGCACAGTGGTTATATTCAACACAAAAAAACAGTGGAAATTTGTTGTTGACAAAGGACAGCTGGACATATAAAGGGCCCCCGTTACCTTCAGTAGCTTAGGGCCTCATCAAACCTAAAATCCGGCCCTGTGCACAGCCTGTTCAACCTGAGGCAATACCAGGTGTAAATGAGGCGACGCATTTAAACCACTTCCGAGACTTCTTAAATCCCATTTCCTCGAATTCTTTCACCTGTGCTGCAAGTATTTAGTCGAGGGCTTGGGTTGCCCTCTAGCGACCAAAGGGAGAACCTTCACCCCGTGAAGGACTTGCTCACAAATTTATTGACAGCTGCACGAATTAAGATAGCTAGGAAGGAGCAAGCAGAATATCTATATACTGTATAAATAAATGTAAACTCGGCATGTGGGTGTGTTTCCACTTTTCACCAAAACCGTTTGACTTATGGAGGTGAAATTTTGACACAACATCACATGCGAATGTCCGAAGGCTATAGGAAAGTTTGCTAAGACAGGTGTGTCACCTACGCCAGTTAAAACCCCCAAAACCAAGTGTTTCAGAACTCATAAATCATACAAAAGTGCATGCTGGGAGCACAGGAGAGGTTGCAAACCAGCGCCCTCTAGCGACTGCTACACTGGTACTGCACCTAGGAACGCCTCCCTCTCCACAGCATCTCGGCTTGGCTTTGCAGACTAGGCTGCTTTCCAGACTAGGCCGAGTGGAGGTGGGGCTTGCCTGGGTGGGGGATGGGGGGAGGAGGGAGCGGGATAGGTAATGGGTGGGGGGAGTCACAGGGATGCCTCTGTGTAAACATAACAAGCATAAAACAGGGGGACTCTGAAGGTGAGGCGAATTTGAAGTGAGACTCTGAGGCTCCATTTAACAGACTGAGCCACAGCAATGCAATTTAATGGTAAATTAACACCTGCTATCAAACCTAGACAGCATCTTAAAAAGCAGAGACATCACCTTGCCGACAAAGGTCCGTATAGTTAAAGCTATGGTTTTCCCAGTAGTGATGTATGGAAGTGAGAGCTGGACCATAAAGAAGGCTGATCGCCAAAGAATTGATGCTTTTGAATTCTGGTGCTGGAGGAGACTCTTGAGAGTCCCATGGACTGCAAGAAGATCAAACCTATCCATTCTTAAGGAAATCAGCCCTGAGTGCTCACTGGAAGGACAGATCCTGAAGCTGAGGCTCCAATACTTTGGCCACCTCATGAGAAGACAAGACTCCCTGGAAAAGACCCTGATGTTGGGAAAGATTGAGGGCACTAGGAGAAGGGGACGACAGAGGACAAGATGGTTGGACAGTGTTCTCGAAGCTACCAACATGAGTTTGACCAAACTGCGGGAGGCAGTGCAAGACAGGAGTGCCTGGCGTGCTCTGGTCCATGGGGTCACGAAGAGTCAGACACGACTAAACGACTAAACAACAAAACACCTGCTATTAAGGTAGAATACGCAAGAGAAATGACTTGGAGGAGATATGGAGCGTGTTTGTAGAATTTGTGTTTTTTTAAATGGAAAGGGATCAAAGGCCAGGCACCCCAAAACTGCGGCCCTCCAGATGTTTTGGCCTACAACTCCCACGATCCCTAGCTAACAGGACCAGTGGTCGGGGAAGATGGGAATTGTAGTCCAAAACATCTGGAGGGCTGAAGTTTGGGGGTGCCTGGGTCAAACTGTCGCAAGAGGTGTTGAAATTTGGGGAGGTTGGATAGCTACAATGGAATGGTCACGGTGGTGAGGCGCACATGTTTATTCTTACAGTGGTTCCTTGGGTTCCAAACTCCGAAAACCCAGAAATAAGTGTTCCGGTTTTCGAATATTTTTCGGAAGCCGAACGTCCAATGCTGCTGTCGGCTATTGTTTCCGGGGCGCCTGCACCAATCAGAAGCTGCACCTTGGTTTTCAAACATTTCAGAAGTCAAATGGACTTCCGGAAGGTATTAAGTTTGGTGCTTTTGTTTTTGCTATTTATTTTGCATTTTTGTTTTTGAGGCTTTTTCGGTTATTTTGTTTTTGTGACTGTGTGGAACTCAGTTCAGCTACTGATTGACTGATTGTGTGACTGCGGAAATGGATAAAAGCCTCCCATCCAAACTATGATCATCAGTGCAGGTAAGAAAATAATAATAATTTTTATTTTTATCATCTACAATACTGTCTTATTTATTTTATAGTGCAGTGTGTTGATTATTACTTTCATTTTATGGATCAATGGTCTTGTTAGATAGTAAAATTCATGTTCAATTGCTGTTTTAGGGGCTGTTTTTCAAAGTCTGGAATGGATTAATCCGCTTTGCATTGCTTTCCATGGGAAAGAGCGCCTTGGTTTTGGAACGCTTTGGTTTTGGAACGGACTTCCGGAATGGATTGAGTTTGAGAACTAAGGCACCACCGTATTTATTTATGATTATTACTTGGTCAAATTAAAATTAAAGAAAACCTAACGAAAGAAATAACAGAGAGAATAGGGGTGTCAAAAATTTTGCCCTCTGGAAAATCTGGACACTTGGAGGGTATGTAATAAAAGGTCAAATCCTGCCTTCCCCGTCCTGACACACTCAACCTGTTGATAGGCTACAGCAGGCATCCCCAAACTTCGGCCCTTCAGATGTTTTGGACTACAATTCCCATCATCCCTGACCACTGGTCCTGTTAGCTAGGGATCATGGGAGTTGTAGGCCAAAACATCTGGAGGGCCGCAGTTTGGGGATGCCTGGGCTACAGTTTGAGAACCAAGGTACCACTGTATTGTAAATGGAGTCTGACGCTGTCTACGCAGAAGTAAGTCCCACTTTATCCAGTGGAGCTTACTCCCAAGAAACAGGGCCAAGCCTGGACAGCATATTAGCTCAGGTCTATGTCCCACTGTGTTTAATAGGATTTATTCTCTGGTATCTTCTCAATCTTCTATGGTTTTCCCAGTAGTGATGTATGGAAGTGAGAGCTGGACCATAAAGAAGGCTGATCGCCGAAGAATGGATGCTTTTGAATTATGGTGCTGGAGGAGACTCCTGAGAGTCCCATGGACTGCAAGAAGATCAAGCCTCTCCATTTTGAAGGAAATCAGCCCTGAGTGCTCACTGGAATGACAGATCCTGAAGCTGAGGCTCCAAGACTTTGGCCACCTCATGAGAAGAGAAGACTCCCCGGAAAAGACCCTGATGTTGGGAAAGATGGAGGGCAGAAGGAGAAGGGGATGACCGAGGACGAGATGGTTGGACAGTGTTCTCGAAGCCACCAACATGAGTCTGACCAAACTGCGGGAGGCAGTGGAAGACAGGAGTGCCTGGCATGCTATGGTCCATGGGGTCACCAAGAGTTGGACATGACTAAACGACTAAACAACAACATCTTCTCAATCAGTCTCACAGTTTCCATTGCTGTTGCTATATCCTGCCTCCCCCCCCCCCTAACAGGAACTCAAAACATTTTACAGCCACAATTCCATTTCATTCCATTTACCCTGTTTTCCCGAAAATAAGACATACCCATAAAATAATAAGCTGTAGCAGGATTTCTAAGCATTTGCGCAATATAAGCCATACCCCGAAAATAAGACATAGTGATAGGTGCAGTTCTGGAGGGCGCCAAGGAAGAGGCGAGGCTGGGTGTGTAATTAAAAAAATAGGACATCCCCTGTAGATATGCCATAGTGTGTCTTCTTGAGGAAAAATAAATATAAGACATTGTCTTATTTTGGGGAATACACGGTATCTGTGGAAGTTGTTGGACCCAATCCCTTCCCTCGTACTGTACATTTTTCTTTACAACAATCTTGCGAGGTTGCAGCTGGTTCAAGGCGGCTGGTGCGCTTCAGGCATGTCCAAAGTCCGTTTCTGGGGCCTAGTGTGGCCCACTGTCGGTTTAATCCGGCCCCCTGTTGTGGGTAAGCTCAGCAACTTCAATCCTAAAAAAAGCTCAACAACTTTGGGGTAAAATCCTAAAAAAAAGCTCAACAAATCGGGTCTTCCCTAAGAAGAGGGCATGTGTTGCGGTATGACCTGGCAACCAAACCCTGTGTTGTGGATGGGAACGCTTGGATGGCCACAACACCCAATTGGAGGTCCCTCGATGCTGGGTGCAATTAGACCAATGGGATGCCAGCTAAATGCTATTGAGGGACCTCTATTTAAGCCCATGCATGTGTCCCTGAGCTTCCTCTTTGGGGCCAGTGCATCGGAACACCCGCCCACCTCTCCCTATATTTAGGGGTTGCACGCATGACCTTGCTATGCCGCCGTGTGTCGCCTGTCGTTGGGACAGGGGCACGGCATCTTGGACAAGCTACCAACATGAGTCTGACCAAACTGCGGGAGGCAGTGGAAGACAGGAGTGCCTGGCGTGCTCTGGTGCATGTGGTCACAAAGAGTCGGACACGACTAAATGACTAAACAACAACAACAATGTGCTTGCCTTGTAAATTTATGAACATTAAATTTACATTTGAGACCTTGAATTCTTATAACGTTATGTAATTCAGTATTTGAACTATTGGTATTAATAATTGTGTTGTAAATTGGTATTGTTATAATGAGGCTGTTCTTGGATTGCAACTGAAAGCTAATAAAAATGATTATCAAATAAAAGAGTGACTAAAAGGTAAAAGGGGCCCCTGACCATCAGGTCCAGTCGTGTCCGACTCTGGGGTTGCGGCGCTCAACTCGCTCTATAGGCCGAGGGAGCCGGCGTTTGTCCGCAGACAGCTTCCGGGTCATGTGGCCAGCAGGACTAAGCTACCTCTGGCAAACCAGAGCAGCGCATGGAAACGGTGTTTACCTTCCCGCCGGAGCGGTCCCTATTTATCTACTTGCACTTTGATGTGCTTTTGAACTGCTAGGTGGGCAGGAGCTGGGACCGAGCAACAGGAGCTCACCCCGTTGCAGGGATTCGAACCACCGACCTTCTGATCAGCAAGCCCTAGACTCTGTGGTTTAACCCACAGCGCCACCTGAAAAGAGTGACTAGGGTATCCCTATTTTCATCGGAGAAATGTTGAAGAGCAGGGGTCAGCAAACTTTTTCAGCAGGGGGCTGGTCCAGTGTCCCTCAGACCTTGTGGTGGGCCGGACTGTATTTTGAAGGGGGGGGAATGAACGGATTCCTATGCCCCACAAATAACCCAGGGATGCATTTTAAATAAAAGGACACATTCTACTCATGTAAAAACACGCTGATTCCCGGACTGTCCGCGCGCCGGATTTAGAAGGCGATTGGGCCGGATCCGGCCCCTGGGCCTTAGTTTGCCTACCTATGTTGTAGAGGATGCTCAAACAAGACAAAACCTCGCATCCGCTTAAATCATCCTTTGAATGAAAAAACGCAGCTGGGACACTGCGGGTTCCGTTATCAGTCTCGATTCAATCGGTAGCAGGCGCAGCCTTCATCTGCTTCCCCAGGATAAGTTTGTTCACCAGCGATTTTGCCTCTCTTGCAGCCAAGACAATGGTGTTCCTGGAAGCCATCCAATAACAATCTCTCCTTATTTATTCATGAGCGTTATTTATTTAGCAGATTCCGTATCTCCACCCTTTAGCTGAGAGAATCACCTAAGAAGCCTTTTGTAAACTCCCTCTCGGCTCAAAAGCAAACTCTGGTGGGAAGAGCGTCTGGCCTGGTAAACAGAGCCCTATAAACTTTTATTGTTTGAAAAGAGATTTAATGGGTATGTCCTGGCTTCAGATCAAGGCTACGCCAGACAGGTCAGGAGAACCTTAACCCCTGCTAATACAACTTATTACGGCAATAAACAATTACATACTGTTACTCCATCCACATAGTTCTAGTTACAGGTAGGTAGCCGTGTTGGTCTGAGTCGAAGCAAAATAAAAAAATTCCTTCAGTAGCACCTTAAAGACCAAGATGGTATCTGACGAAGTGTGCAAGCACACGAAAGCTCATACCAAAATAAAAACTTAGTTGGTCTTTAAGGTGCTACTGAAGGAAGTTTTTTATTTTCCATCCACATAATTATATGTATGATTTCACATCGTGAGTGAATTAAAGTTTTCCAAGTTGTTGTTGTTGTTGTTGTTGTTGTTGTTGTTACATTTTTATATTGCTATTCCATCCCCTCCAACATTTCCCTGATGAAAATAGGGGCATCTTTTTCCATCCCCTCCAACATTTCTCCAAGAAAAATACAGTCATACCTCGGTTTAAGTACGCCTCGGTTTGAGTATTTTCAGTTTAAGTACTCTGCGGACCTGTCTGGAACAGATTCATCCACTTTCCATTCCTTTCAATGGGAAAGTTCGCTTCAGGTTAAGTACGCTTCAGGTTAAGTATGGACTTCCAGAACCAATTGCACTCATACCTCGGTTTAAGTACACTTCGGTTTGAGTATTTTCAGTTTAAGTACTCCGCAGACCTGTCTGGAATGGATTAATCCACTTTCCATTACAGTGGTACCTTGGTTTATGAACACAATTGGTTCCGGAAGTCTGTTCATAAACTGAAGCGTTCATAAACTGAAGCGAACTTTCCCATTGAAAGTAATGGAAAGTGAACTAATACGTTCCAGATGGGTCCGGGGTGTTCGTAAACCGAAAATTCGTAAACCGAGGTGTTCATAAACCGAGGTTCCACTGTACTTTCAATGGGAAAGTTCACTTCAGGTTAAGTACGCTTCAGGTTAAGTACAGACTTCCGGAACCAATTGCGTTTGTAAACCGAGGTACCGCTGTAGGGACATCCTAAGGAAAAGCGGGACATTCCGGGATCAAATCTATGATTCTGCAATTCTACCTGGAGGTGTGCTGCGATTTCTCAGCAGACCTCAGGAGCAGGAGGAGCCAGGCCTCACCCCTCCGCGGGTAATTACTGCCCTTGCCCCACGGAGAAGATCTTTCTCCGCGTGAAAGGTGTCTGCTTATCATCTGCCTTTTGTTCCTGCCAACCAGCCTCCCCCTCCCTTGGCTTCAGACATTGATCTGCTAACTCTCTGGCATTCGTCTCCCAACAGCCATCAGCTAATAAACTTTGGTCCGCAGAGTCCAAGGCCGGCCAACACTTCACTTTGGGTAATTTCTCCGAACGGGTCCCGGGTGGAGAGCTCTCGCCTCGGCTGCAGCCAGAGCAGGTAAGGGGGAACTGCCCCGATATGCCCAGCTGTGCCCACCTCGCCTCTTCCTGCCTCGCACCTTGAGGGCAGAGGGTGCGACAGGCAGAAGTCCTACTGCTGCTGTTTTGTAAAACTGCAGTGGTGGGAGCCTGGCCTGTTGAGTGCCTGCCGGGAATAGGGTTGTAAAAGCCGAGGAGCCTTAGAGGGCACTTACTAAGGGGGTTGGTCTGGATGACCCTCGGAACCCTTTCCAACTCTACAATTCTACGAAATATTGGAGCAAGCTTTCTGTGACAAGGGACTAATGTGTGCATTTGACTTGGGAGTTTCCTTCGCAGCAAAGTCTTCCAGAGCTTGTGGAAAGGGATCTGGAATCCCTTTTAGACAACTGCGGCAGAGAGTCTGTTTTTTAAGGATGCAGATTTGCTTCAACACTTGCCTCCCCTGCTGCCTTTTGATTTGCAGGGTTGAACTGCAGCAGCAAAATGTTTCATTTTACGTAGGCGTCGATGTGGCATCTTGGACGCACTTTGGCTTTCTGATCATGGAGTCGAGATGGATTCTGCTCGCTTGCTCTTTCGATGTGTGATCTATGGAATGATTCGATAAAATCCCGTCTTGTTTGGAAAGGAAGGTGGTTGGGGGGGGGATACTGAGGCAGAAGGGGGGACGGGGGGGGGGAATAGTCCAGTTGCAACTATGTGGAGATTTCTGTTGGTGACCACAGTTGGCAACTACAGTTAAAAAAAACCTCTGCCTTAGTCCATAGTTAATTTCCATTTCCAATGTGTGTGCTTTTCCTTCTTGGATTCTGGGACAAGTGAATTGTTGTACGAGCAAGCTGCACTCAAGCAATGTAGCTGAGATCATAGAATCGTAGAACAGCAACCCTGGAAGGGACCCCGAGGGGGAACAGACGTTCCGTTGTGGCGACCAAGACCTAGATTTAAGTGGTGGCGCTGTGGTCTAAACCTCTGAGCCTCTTGGGCTTGCCAATTGGAAGGTCGGTGGTTCGAATCCCCACGACGGAGCGAGCTCCCGTTGCTCTGTCCCAGCTCCTGCCAACCTAGCAGTTCGAAAGCACGCCAGTGCAAGTAAATAAATAGGTACCGCTGTGGCGGGAAGGTAAACGGCATTTCTGTGCGCTCTGGTTTCCGTCACAGTGTCCCGTTGAGCCAGAAGCGGTTTAGTCCCGCTGGCCACATGACCTGTAAAGCTGTCTGTGGACAAACGCCAGCTCGTCTCAGTCTGAAAGCGAGATGAGCGCCGCAACCCCATAGTCGCCTTGGACCGGAGTTAACCGTCCAGGGGTCCTTTTCCTTTACCTTTTTTAAATACCAGAGTTTCTGACCTGGCAGCAACCCTATTTGAGGACTGCTTCAAAGTTGTGCGAGTCTTATGATCCTAGACAAAACTCAAGGTGTCACATTTGGAGTGGGAACCAGGAAGAGTTTCCCGTGTGTGTCCCCCCCCCAATTGAACCCTATCCTTTTTCACGCCAAAAGGCAGGCTTGACGTTTTGTAATGAGTGTGGCTGGAGAGCTGGAGAGCATTCCAAGATTCCCAACTGTTTTGATTGCCCCCGCTTCCCGGGAGCAGCCCCTGTTTCTCGGCTGCCTCTCCGGGATAGAACAATGCCCTTATTATGTCACCCGGCTTTGGGCCTTTGGGGAGATGTTGCGGGTGCAGTTTTGAAATGCATGAGAGCACAAATGCTCCTGTCTGCCTCCCCTAGGCTTCTAGATGTGAGATATCTGAGGGGCAAGAGGGAGTAGCCTTATGCGGACCATAGGTTTGTCCGGCGCTGTGTTGGGTTATTGTTTTCTGGAATCATTTTTATTATTATTAAACTTTAAAACATTTGCACACGGTATATATTCCATATTCTAACTTCAATATCCATTTCTCTTTAACTTGGCCTTTCCCTCCGTGCCGTTCTCAATCCCATTTTACTATTATTTATTAAATTTGTATACCGCCCTATAAAAAACACCAGACACGTAATCAAAATAAAAACAAGAACAACTCAATAATCTCTCCCCCCCCAAAAAAAGGGCACCGGATGTCAATCAGCCAAAGACCTAGTTGAAGAGGAGCGCTTTTGCCTGGCACCTTAAAGGTGTATTATGCAGGTGCTGGGCGGACTGCCCTGGGGAGAGCATTCCACGAACGGGGAGCCACCGCAGAAAAGGCCCCGTTCTTGAGTTGCCACCCTCTCAAGGAGGAGGCACATGAAGAAAGGCCTCAGAGGATGAGCTCAGGGTCCGGGTAGGTTCATTTGGAAGAGGCGGTTCTTGAGGACCTAATAAATATTCTTCTGTTTCATATATTGCCAATATTTCAAATCCTGCTTGCGATGTCATCTGATTACGATATTTTTTCAGCTATTGCAGAAAGAGCTTCCGTTCTTCCATGCGGAGCCCCTCGTGTTGTTTTCTTACTTTTGCTGTTAGTTCTGCCAGTTCCCCACAGTCCATTTGCTTTAAAAATCCATTATTCTAGTATTGGTATATCCTGTTCCTTCCAGTTCTGCGCATATAAGATTCTGGTTGCTGTTGTTGCATGCATAAATAAATGAATCATTTTTTTGGGGGGGGGGGTGTCTGTCCAGAGCAGTGTTGACTGCTCTAACCGGCAACAGCCCTCCAGGCAGTGGCGTAGCAAGGTCAGGTGGTACCCGGTGCAGAAAATTTCTTGTCACCCCCCCCCCCCACACACACACTTTGAAATTATTAAAAGAAGGAAAAATAAGATATTTACAGGGGGGGATCTCCACCAGTCCTACCCGGAGTTGCTGGGGACTGAACCTGGAATATGCAAAGCTTGTGCTCTACCGCCAAGCTAAAAACAAATCAAGGCTCCAGTCCTCATTGTTCTGGACGGAGGGTTTAATAGGAACATAGGAAGCTGCCTCGCAGCAAAATCTGACTCTCCCAGGGACTCAAGCAGAGAGGCAGCTTTCCCGGCAGCCCCTCCCCGTTCCTTTTAAGCAGAAACGGAAATGGATTGAACTTGGAACTTTCCCTGTGAAAAACACGTGCTTTGCTCTGCTCAGATCGCGGTGACTTTATAACCAGATCAGTGCTGAGATTAAATGCCCCATCGAACAGTCCTAAACTGGTAGCTGTTGCTTCCTCCCCCCCCCCCCAAAGGGTAACAGTTACAACCTAGACTGACGCAGAAACCCGTTTAGGAGCAAAGGAGGTTCTCTTTTTTTAAAAAAAATGTAAATTCTTTATTGTTTAAAATAAGCAAGTTCAGATAGTATACATATACACACAATCTACATTTCTCAAATATATAAAAGTACAAAGTACATTCAAAGAACAAATCACAAACCAAAATAGATTACAAAACATATTTGAAAATATATCAAAAAGAAAGAAAAAATAAAAAGAAAAGGGGGAAAAAAACTCAAAAAATGAAAGGGAAAAAGAAAGGGGGAAAAAACATATAAAAAGCAAAAATGTTAAAAATCAGCAAAAATAAGAGGGCATACTAAACAGAGAACAAAGGAAGAATGGGAGATGTTTAAAGAATATCTGTTGAAAAATGGAGTATCGAAAACTCTAATAGCAGACCTAGGCTGAACCTTGCTTAAAATATGTGAGAAGGAAATTAAGTAGATGTAAGATTCATTAATGTGCGATAACCTGGGAGTAATATAAATTACAACTGGAACAATTGGAAGAGGAGCAAAGGAGGTTCTCATACCCTCCAACATTTCTCCGATGAAGCTAGGTACGACTTATTCAATCATCGTAATAGGAATAATATTTTTTTTTAATTTCTTATATCCCGTCCATCTGAATGGTTTGGGTTGCCCCAGCCACTCTGGGCAGCTTTGAACATACATACAAACATTAAAAAAAACATAAAAACTTCCCCATACAGGGTTGCCTTCAGATATCCGGGGGCGGGGGGGGAGAGAGAGGAAGTGGTGTATTAACGGAATAAATAAATAGCTCCGTTGCAGCAGAAGCAACAGGAAGTCCCATGGTAAACATGTGTTTTTTGTTTTTTTGCTGACCAGTTGGAAAGGCAATATTTATTGAGTCTCCGTCTGTCTGCCTGCCTGTTTGTCTTTCGGTATCAACGTGCATTGCTGGGATGTGGTTAGAGGGGGACAAATGAGGTCAGAGGCAAATCCCGTGCAGAAATTGAAACCCAGCAATGATTTTATGTTATCAGCACTGGCCATTCGCAAGGCAGTTGCTGATAAGACAGGCATCCTGGCCTTGTTACTCTTGTAAGCCGAGACAGGCATGCAGAGAGTCCTGGGTTCAATTCCTGCCAGCACCTGCCTGAAACCTCAGAGAGCAGCTGCCAGTTTGTGTAGACACTACTGAGCTCAATGAATAATGATTGTTGTTGTTGTTTAGTTGTTTAGTCGTGTCTGACTCTTCGTGACCCCATGGACCAGAGCACGCCAGGCCCTCCTGTCTTCCACTGCCTCCCGCAGTTTAGTCAGACTCATGTTCGTAGCTTCGAGAACACTGTCCAACCATCTCGTCCTCTGTCGTCCCCTTCTCCTAGTGCCCTCCATCTTTCCCAACATCAGGGTCTTTTCCAGGGAGTCTTCTCTTCTCATGAGGTGGCCAAAGTCTTGGAGCCTCAGCTTCAGGATCTGTCCTTCCAGTGAGCACTCAGGGCTGATTTCCTTAAGAATGGAGAGGTTTGATCTTCTTGCAGTCCATGGGACTCTCAAGAGTCTCCTCCAGCACCATAATTCAAAAGCATCAGTTTTTTGGCGATCAGCCTTCTTTATGGTCCAGCTCTCACTGCCATACATCACTACTGGGAAAACCATAGCTTTAACTATACGGACCTTTGTCGGCAAGGTGATGCCTCTGCTTTTTAAGATGCTGTCTAGGTTTGTCATTGCTTTTCTCCCAAGAAGCAGGCGTCTTTTAATTTCGTGACTGCTGTCACCATCTGCAGTGATCAAGGAGCCCAAGAAAGTAAAATCTCCCTGCAATTCCTTCATTGCAAGGGGTGGGGTGGGGATATCCTTGGGGGTACAGCAATTCTATGCTGTTGATGATATATTTATTTATCCCCCATTCTTTCCCCCCAACTCAAGGCAGCTTACAGATAAAAAAAGAAATTTGTATGCCACCCTATACCCGCAGGTCTCAGCATAAAATCACAAGATAGAAACACGAAATGCATAATAAAAGGGAAACTAGAACAACCCAATATCCCCACCCACACTTCCCATGAACATGTTTAAAAGCAGTATGCGGTGTTAATCGACCCAAAGGCCTGGTTAAAGAGTAACGTTTTCGCCTGGCCCATAAGGTGGATAATGAAAGCGCCAGGCAGACCTCCCTGGGGAGAGCATCTCGCAGACGGGGAGCCACTGCAGAAAAGGCCCTGTTCTTGCGTTGCCACCCTCTGGACCTCTCAAGGAGGAGGCGCATGAAGAAAGGCCTCAGAGGATGATCTCAGGGTGGGTTCATATGGAGAGCAAAGTCCCTGTTGGTGCTTCGGTGAAAAAAAGCAAACCTTCCTTGGCTGTTCAATGTGGAGGACAAGCAATGGCGGAAGAGGTGTGCGCAGTCTGCCGCTGCAGAGGAATGGTGTTATTGGGAATGTGCCCTGATGTGGCTGAGCAAAGTTTGTGCAGGGATCCATCTGAGTGTTGCAACAGGCAAGATGCTCGGGGTGGGGTGGGGCAAGGTGCGCTCGTCCCATGTGCAGTGGGATTCTCTTTGCAGCACCCGGCCATGCAGGGGACAATCCTGGTTTTTAAAGGTCTCGCCGATAAGCCGGGACTGCGATAAGGGGCTATAAATAACCCGCATCACGAGAGAGCTTCATGCTCGCGGCTTCCTGTAGAAGCAACACAGATGGATTTGCATTCTGTGTCTCTCCGGAAATGAGAGAGGGAGACGTTGGGGGGGGGGTATGCGTGCATAGGAGCCAAGAAGCCAGCGGTAGCCGGCAGCCAAAGCCAGAGGAGGTTCGGTGGCAAAGACACTGCAGCTTTGGAGAGCCAGAAGACAAACAGTTCCGGCCCTCGCGTTGGGCAAAGGGAGACGGCCGCTTCAGTCGGCAGATCTTTAAAGGCCCAGAAGGCTGGATGGGATATTGGTGTGAATCAGAGCTGAGGGCCTTGACTTAGAAGGTTAATTATACCTGAAAGAGATCGCTGTAATCGGAAATTGAAGCTCCTTGCAGGAAGTCTGACATCTTTTAGCTTCGCTTGCTCGAAAAGAACTAGCCAAGCAACCTGAAACCATTCTTAATAAAACCGTCGTGAAGCTGTTGGTCTGGGTTTGAGCTCTATGACACACTGGGCAATAGATATAGGTCACAAAATAGATTTTAACCTCTGGGGCAAACTCTGGAAAAGTGACCTGATGTTATTCTTTGAAGGAGAACTACTTGGAAATGATTCACAGGTGGTATTTAACTCCGAGTAGGCTTGCAAAGATGTCTAAGACTGATTCAGAGAAGTGCTGGAGATGCAAAGAGGTGGAGGGAACGTTCTTTCACATGTCATGGACTTTTAAAAGGGTAAAAGAGTATTGGGAAATAATTTATAACGAATTGGGAAAAAATGTTTGAAAGTCCTTCCCCCCCCAAAAAAACCAGAGTCCTTTCTGTTGGGGATAATTCAGACTGAAATTCCCAGGTGTAAAAAAGAAAGAAAGGTTATTTAAGTATGCCGCTACTATGGCCTGTGTTTCGTTAGCCCCAAAATGGAAAATGAGTGAGGTCCCAACCAAAGAAGAATGGCAACTTAAGTTGACAGAATATGCACAACTCGCAGACTTAACATATACATAGAATAAGAGAACAAGAAGAGAATAAGAGAACATTTAGAGAAGATTGGAAAACATTATTTGCAGGCATCCCTAGACTTCGGCCCTCCAGATGTTTTGGACTACAACTCCCATCTTCCCCGACCATTGGTCCTGTTAGCTAGGGATCATGGGAGTTGTAGGCCAAAACATCTGGAGGGCCGCAGATTGGGGATGCTTGATTTATTGAATATATGGGGGGGTTGTATACACCTGAAAACATTGGCAGTATTAAGATAAATTCAAAAGTGTAAATAAGTTTTGAAGGATGTAATAATGGAGAACTGAAAGGTTTAGTTTTTGTAAAATATGCAGGGATTTATGGTATGCAAAATGAACCATGGAAAGAGAAGAAGGAAAGTCATTGATGTCTTAAGGATGTAAAAATGAGCACGTTAAGTTGTAAAACAAAATTTAATAAAAAATTATATACTTGGGTTTGAACAGGACGTCGCCAAACCATGGTTTAATAATGAGCAAACAATGGTTTGGTGTCACAAGCGAGCCAGGCCTGTATGCGAAGATTTGACCTTTTTTAAACTGTAAGGTCTCCAGGGCAAAGAGCTGTCCTCTTACACACCCTGCAAACTATCAGGCACATGTAGGGAACATAGTTACTGAATGTTCTGAGAATGTGCAGAGTCGTGCCGGACCACTTAGTTATCGCAACCCCTGAGATAAGGGGATTAGAGGATAAAGACCTTCTGGGTTGTTTTTCTGGGAGAGATTCAGAGGTCTGGTAATTGCAGGTCAAAGCTGCGACTGAGCTCAGGGTGGTGGGGAGAGCGGGCAGTCTGTTAGGAGTCCGAGCAGACGCAAGATTTAGTGAAAAGGAAAAAGCGCGCGCGCACACACACACACACACACACACACACACGGCACACACATCAGTTCCCATCCTGGCAGAAACAAGGCCCTGGTTGTTTCCCAGAGAACAATTCCCAGCCTCGCAGCTCTCCCCGCGGCCACGGCCCGGCTTCCTTTCCAAGAAATCTGAGTGTCAGCATAATCCAACCTTCTCGCTGAACAGACATTGCCCCGTCCAGAACATCCGGAGAGATGGGAGCGCAATCGCTCGCCGGTGACATGTCAGCAGCTCTCAGCGCGAGATTAAGCGAACGAGGGATCTGGGTGTTGTTGTTTTTTTGCTGATGTGCTGTCCAAAGATCAACTCGTGTTCAGGATCAGATAGGGCAGGAGGCGAAAAAGAGGAGCATTTGGAGCCAAGGGGCGAGGTCTGCCTGGGGGAATCCCTGGCTAGCCAAACAAGGTTGCCTCGCTCGAGGGCTGCTGACTGGGGAGGGCAGAGGAAATGTGTGCGCCACTGTCTGAAGGGACAAGGGGAAGCCCACCAGTTCTCTCTCTCTCTCAACACCTCCCTCCAACAGGACCAGGCCTAGAGGCAAAAATGTCTCTGCGTGGAAGGGAGAGAGCCCGGAGGCACCCGAAACTTATTGCAAAACAACCAGCAGGAAACAGTGTTCACGACACTGCGGAAAACCATTCAAGTCATCATCACGATGTGCATTTATAACACTACGATACAGCTTTAAATAGCCATCATGGCTTCCCCCAAAGGATTTTGGGAACTGTGGTCTTTTAAGGGGGCTGAGATTTGGCTAGGACCCTCCTGCCAAGGAGAGTGGTGGAGTCTCCTTCTTTGGAGGTCTTTAAGCAGAGGCTTGACAGGCATATGTCAAGAATGCTTTGATGGTGTTTCCTGCTTGGCAGGGGGTTGGACTGGATGGCCCTTGTGGTCTCTTCCAACTCTATGATTCTATTCCATACCCTCCGAATATTTCTCCGATGAAAATATAGGGACGTCCCATTCCATAATAATCATTTTGATATTTATACCCCACCCATCTTACTGGGTTGCCCCAGCCACTCTGGGCAGCTTCCAACATATATAAAGACATAATGCAACATTAAACATTTTTTTTTAAAAAAAACTTCCCTTGGGGGCTCAGGGGTTTTGATAACTCCATCCCCTCCAACATTTCTCCAATGAAAATAGGAGCATCCTAAGGAAAAGTGGAACATTCTAGGATCAAATCGGAAACCGGCTTCTGTGAATACGGGGCTGTCCCTGGAAAAGAGGGACACTTGGAGGGTCTGGGCTCCAACTCATCCCTGACCTTGCATAATCTCCATCAAGCCTTGGGGAACCTCGGCTGCATTTCCTACATGTTCCAGGCAATCTGCACATTCTCCGGTCAGGATGCAGAGTCTCCAAGAAACCAACTCTCCCCCTCCCCCTTTTTCGTTGAGAAATGTGCAGTTATCTATATCCGTGGGCTGCTGTTTCCCCCCTGCTTAATCTTACAAGGACCAAGACCTATCTCCTGTTTATCAGCCAAATGGTAGGAAGACGTGAGGGTCCGATAAAGATTATCTCCCCACCCCCACCCCCTAAACTGGCCCCAGCTGGTGAGATTGCAAGCGCATTCACATGACAAGCGTATGCTAGGTTTTGTTTCAAAGCTGCCTAATTTATCATGGCTTCTTGTTCCCAGGGATCCTGGGAACTGAGAATTCTGTTAGAAATCCAATGGGGATTTCGCAGTCCCTGACGGCTCCATTAAGTACTTTGTCCCTGCTGGCAAAGGAATCAGAGAATCGTAGAGTTGGAAGGGATCCCCAAGGGTCCTCTAGCCCAACCCCTTGAGATGCAGGAATCTCAGCTAAAGCATCCATGACAGACGGCCATCCAACCCCTGCTTAAAAACCTCCAAGGAAGGAGAGTCCACCACCTCCCTAGGGAGACCATTCCACTGTCATACACCAGAGTTAAGGATGTCCATCGTGCAGATAAGATCTGCTCTGGTGCTAGTTCCCAGACTGAATTCCTTCCAGCACCGTTATTTATTTATTTATACTTTTCAAGTTTATAAAGGTAAAGGTAAAGGGACCCCTGACCATTAGGTCCAGTCGTGACCGACTCTGGGGTTGCGCACTCATTTCGCATTATTGGCCGAGGGAGCCGGCGTATAGCTTCCAGGTCATGTGGCCAGCATGACAAAGCCACTTCTGGCAAACCAGAGCAGCACATGGAAACGCCGTTTACCTTCCCGATGTAGCGGTTCCTATTTATCTACTTGCATTTTGACGTGCTTTCGAACTGCTAGGTTGGCAGGAGCTGGGACCAAGCAACGGGAGCTCACCCCGTCACAGGGATTTGAACCGCCGACCTTCTGATCAGCAAGCCCTAGGCTCAGTGGTTTAACCACAGCGCCACCTGGGTCCCTTTCAAGTTTATACATTTCACTAATTTCATACATTTCACTAATTTTACAATCATTTTGACATTTCAAAACTTGACTCCCCCCCACTCTTTCCGCGGTTCCTTAAATTTGTTTTTAATCTCTTCTGCACATCCAAATTGAATGAATTTACTCATTTATTCCTCCTTCATGGATCAATGCCTTGTTGCGGCGAAGGGGCTTGGATAACTCAAGAGAAGCTAAGAGCTATGCCGTTCAGGGCCACCCAAGATGGACAGGTCATAGTGGAGAGTTTTGACTAAACGTGATCCACCTGGAGAAGGAACTGGCAACCACTCCAGTATCCCTGCCAAGAAAACTCAATGGACAAAGACAACAGGCATATAAAAGTTATGACGCTGGAAGATGAGCCCCTCAGGTCGGAAGGCGTCCAACATGCTACTGAGGAAGAACGGAGGGCAAGTACAAGTAGATTCAGAGGTGATGAAGCGGCTGGGCCAAAGCTGAAAGGTTGCGGATATGCCCGGAAGCGAAAGGAAAGTCCAATGCTGTAAAGAAAAATATTGCATAAGAACCTGGAATGTAAGAACCATGTACCTTGGCAAGCTGGATGTGGTCAAAAATGAGATGGCAAGAATAAATATTGACATCCTGGGCATCAGTGAACTAACATGGACGGGAATGGGTGAATTCAGTTCAGATGACCATCATATCTACTACTGTGGGCAAGGATCCCGTAGAAGAAATGGAGTGGCCCTCATAGTCAACAAAAGAGTGGCAAAAGCTGTACTGGGATGCAATCTCAAAAATGACAGAATGATCTCGATACAAATCCAAGGCAGACCTTTTAACATCACAGTAATCCAAGTTTATGCACCAACTACCAGTGCTGAGGAAAGTGAAATTGACCAATTCTATGAAGACCTACAACAACTTCTAGAAATGACACCAAAGAAGGATGTTCTTCTCATTATAGGGGATTGGAATGCTAAAGTGGGGAATCAAGAGATTAAAGGAACAACTGGCAAGTTTGGCCTTCAAAACGAAGCAGGGCAAAGGCTAATAGAGTTCTGTCAAGAGAACAAGCTGGTCATCACAAACACTCTTTTCCAACAACACAAGAGACGACTCTACACATGGATATCACCAGATGGGCAGCATCGAAATCAGATTGATTATATTCTCTGCAGCCAAAGATGGAGAAGCTCTATACAGTTAGCAAAAACAAGACCTGGAGCAGATTGTGGCTCAGATCATCAGCTTCTTATAGCAAAATTCCAGCTTAAACTGAAGAAAGTAGGAAAAACCACTGTGCCAGTAAGACACAATCTAAATCAAATCCCTTATGAATACACAGTGGAAGTGAGGAACAGGTTTAAGGATTTAGATTTGGTGGACAGAGTGCCTGAAGAACTATGGATGGAGGCTCGAAACATTATACAGGAGGCAGCAACAAAAACCATCCCAAGGAAAAGGAAATGCAAGAAAGCAAAATGGCTGTCCAACGAGGCCTTACAAATAGCGGGGGAGAGGAGGCAAGCAAAATGCAAGGGAGATAGGGAAAGATACAGGAAATTGAATGCAGATTTCCAAAAAATAGCAAGGAGAGACAAGAGGGCCTTCTTAAACGAGCAATGCAAAGAAATAGAGGGAAACAATAGAATGGGGGAAACCGGAGATCTGTTCAAGAAAATTGGAGATATGAAAGGAACATTTCGTACAAAGATTACCATAATAAAGGACAAAAGTGGAAAGGACTTAACAAAAGCAGAAGACATCAAGAAGAGGTAGCAAGAATACACAGAGGAATTATACCAGAATGATATGGAGGTCTCGTACACCCCAGGTAGTGTGGTTGCTGACCTTGAGCCAGACATCTTGGAGAGTGAAGTCAAATGGGCCTTAGAAAGCACTGCTATAACAAGGCCAGTGGAAGTGATGATATTCCAGCTGAACTATTTAAAATTTTAAAAGATGATGCTGTTAAGGTGCTACACTCAATTTGCCACCAAGTTTGGAAAACTCAGCAGTGGCCAGAGGATTGGAGAAGGTCAGTCTACATCCCAATCCCAAAGAAGGGCAGTGTCAAAGAATGCTCCAACTACCGCACAATTGTGCTCATTTCACACGCTAGCAAGGTTATGCTTAAAATTCTACAAGGCAGGCTTAGGCAGTATGTGGACCGAGAACTCCCAGAAGTGCAAGCTGGATTTTGAAGGGGCAGAGGAACCAGAGACCAAACAGCAAACATGCGCTGGATTATGGAGAAAGCTAGAGAGTTCCAGAAAAACATCTACTTCTGCTTCATTGACTATGCAAAGGTCTTTGACTGTGTCGACCACAGCAAACTATGGCAAGTTCTTAAAGAAATGGGAGTGCCTGATCACCTCATCTGTCTCCTGAGAAATCTTTTTGTGGGACAAGAAGCTACAGTTAGAACTGGATATGGAACAAATGATTGGTTCAAAATTGGGAAAGGAGTACGACAAGGTTGTATATTGTTTCCCTGCTTATTTAACTTATATACAGAATTCATCATGCGAAAGGCTGGACTAGATGAATCCCAAACCAGAATTAAGATTGCCGGAAGAAATATCAACAACCTCAGGTATGCAGGAGAGCGCAAAATATGGTCTGAAGCTCAACATCAAAAAAACCAAGATCATGGCCACTGGTTCCATCACCTCCTGGCAAATGGAAGGGGAATAAATGGAGGCAGTGAGAGATTTTACTTTCTTGGGCTCCTTGATCACTGCAGATGGTGAGAGCAGTCACGAAATCAAAAGACGCCCGCTTCTTGGGAGAAAAGCAATGACAAACCTAGACAGCATCTTAAAAAGCAGAGACATCACCTTGCCGACAAAGGTCCGTATAGTTAAAGCTATGGCTATTCCAGTAGTGATGTATAGAAGTGAGAGCTGGACCATCAAGAAGGCTGATCGCCAAAGAATTGATGCTTTTGAATTATGGTGCTGGAGGAGACTCTTGAGAGTCCCATGGACTGCAAGAAGATCAAACCTATCCATTCTGAAGGAAATCAGCCCTGAGTGCTCACTGGAAGGACAGATCCTGAAGCTGAGGCTCCAAGACTTTGGCCACCTCATGAGAAGAGAAGACTCCCTGGAAAAGACCCTGATGTTGGGAAAGATTGAGGGCACTAGGAGAAGGGGACAACAGAGGACGAGATGGTTGGACAGTGTTCTCGAAGCTACCAACATGAGTTTGACCAAACTGCAGGAGGCAGTGCAAGACAGGAGTGCCTGGCGTGCTCTGGTCCATGGGGTCATGAAGAGTCGGACACGACTAAACGACTAAACAACAACAACAACTCATTTATTCATCTCCTTTAAATATATAGTCTTATAAAACTATAGGTTATTACAATAATCCTGCCAATTTTTTAAAATCTTTAATATTCAAGAAACCATTTCCATTCTCCCACACACACACACACACACACACACACACACACACAATCTTCCTTCCTTCCTTCCTTCCTTCCTTCCTTCCTTCCTTCCTTCTTCCTTCCTTCCTTCCTTCCTTCCTTCCTTCCTTCCTTCCAGTAAGTTTCGCCATTTCTGCATATTCCATAAGTTTTTGTATCCATTCTTCCTTTGCTGGGACTTCTGCTTCTTTCCATTTGGGGGCAAGTAACATTCATGACACAAATAAGTTTCTATACGTTCCAGGTAGTTTTGTCCCCTACAATTCCCAAAATAAAAGAAATAGACCCTCTAGGTTTAAAAGTGGGGACAGGTGACAAGCTAACTTCACCCCATTCATTATACAGGTGTTGGTTGCTAGGCATGCAAATAGGTGTGAGGTGTAGGTGGGCATTGGCTTAGGGGCTGCTGGCAGTGCAGGAGCGTTCTGCAGTTTTGGAAGAGGGAACTGCAACCAGCTTTCTTTGCTTTAGGGCAGAGGTGGGTAACTTTGGGGTCAATCCCCAGTGGAGCTTCTGCCTTCCCTTCTCCCTCGGCCTCCCCATTACACGGTGAGCAGGTATCAGAAAGGAAAATTGACATAGGTTTAAAATAGATAGGGAAGGGGATTGTGAAACCTCTTTTGTTCTTCAAGAGTATTCTTTTGCAAACGCAGGAGCGGGAATTGATAAACCGGCAGCTGATGGATAACGTAAGGGATGGATTGCAAATTAGAGATAAATATGTAATATCAGGCAGCAATGGGGGGAAACAGGGACGCCTGAAGGATGAAGAGGAGGGGATGGAATAGGACGTCCCTATTTTCAGGGGAGAAACGTTGGAGGGGATGGAATAGGACGTCCCTATTTTCAGAGGAGAAACGTTGGAGGGGATGGAATAGGACGTCCCTATTTTCAGGAGAGAAATGTTGATGAAAATGGAATAGGACTTCCCTATTTTCACCAGAGAAATGTTGGAGGGGATGGAATAGGACGTCCTTATTTTCCTCGGAGAAACATTGGAATGGAAGGAACAGGGCGTCCCTATTTTCCTCGGACAAATGTCAGATGCGGGGCCACCCTGCCCTCTTTTCAGTTGGCTTCCCTTTCCCTCCCCCCCCCCCCCGCCCACAGCCACCATGTGGCCCCTGGGCCTTTAGCTAGAAGGGAATATGGCCCCCCTCATTCTGCTAAAAAGGTTTCACACCCCTGCTTTAGGGAGATTTGGGAATGGCTTTGTCTTTTTGCCTCCCCACCTTTCACGTCATACCTGTCTGCAGGGCCAACAACCTGCCCGCTGGACTTGGGCAGGCAGGGGGTGTTTGTGCGAGGTTGTGGGGTGTTTTGTTTTTTGGTTTTTTGCATTTTGCTGGGACAAGCACGAGGTGCCGCTTTGAGCTTTTTGTGCAGTTGCAGCGTCAGAGCCACCCAGGGGTGCCAGCAGCGAGCCAGCCGTGCCAAGTTGGCACAGGGAGGGTCCGTACAGTATGGTCCTCCAGAATTGGATTACAAAGGCGCTTGTCGGCTAAGTGATCGGCGCAGCTGTGCAAAGAATATTAGTTACTGTAAAGGATTCTTCTCTCCGGTCTAAGAGAATATGGAGGGGGAGCCTTTGCTAGGTGGAAACACAAAAGCTGATCGCTAGGCAGCCTCTTGTCCCCCAAGAGGGGGGATGAATGCCTTTTGACCTCTGCTGTTTATTTAAAACTTTGCTCCGGTCAAGACGGCCAATTCAAGGCTGATCGTGCAGGACAGTCTCAGGGAGGGGGAGCTGGCAGACCGAGGGCAGGGGAAGGAAGAGGGAGGGAAGAGCAGGATTCGATCTGGGCTCGGACTTTGGCAAAGGCCAGTCCTTTGCTGCTATAAGCCTCAGTTATCCTCCTGTAAAATAGGAGCGCCACCCCCACCCCTGCCGGAGAACGACCTGAAAATGATTCACAGATGGTATTTAACTCCGAGTAGACTTGCTAAGACAGGGGTCAGCAAACCTTTTCAGCAGGGGGCCGGTCCACTGCCCCTCAGACCTTGTGGGGGCGGGGTGGACTATATTTTGAAGAGAGTGAAAAATGAACAAATTCCTATGCCCCACAAATAACCCAGAGATGCATTTTAAATAAAAGGACACATTCTACTCATGTCAAAACACTCTGATTCCCGAACCATCCACGGGCCGGATTTAGAAGGCGATTGGGCCGGATCCGGCCCCCAGACCCTAGTTTGCCTGCCCATGTGCTAAGATGTATAAGACTGCAACGAGGTTGAGGGTATGTTCTATCATATGCGGTGGACTTGTAAAAGGATAAAAGAGTAATGGGAAATAATTTATAATGAACTAGCTGGCCCTGCCACGCGTTGCTGTGGGTCCCCAGTTCTGTTCCCTGCAAACCTGAGCTATCCTGTCCCCGTCCTGCCCCCACCCGCAATGCAGGCTAGTGAGCTGACATGTTTTGGGGCGTGGGTGGTTAGGGGCAGGATCCCGGCGTGGCCCTTTGTGGAGGAATGGCCGTTCTGGCAGTTATAGCATATTGGTTGTTGAGACGCAGGTTCGGCCTTCTGTTTCCCAGGATGCACTCTGTCTCGCCCTTGGAGACGCAGTTTCTGGGTTCTATTTCCCAGCATGCCCAGCAGTGTCTGCTGGCTGAGTTTTGAGGTCCACAAAACGGGGTTTCACCTTGCACTGGGGTGTCATCTGTGTTTGCAAATGGTATGTGGACACTCGGTTATTCGCATGTGACGTTGTGTCCAAATTTCATTGGCATTGGTCAAGCGGTTTTGGTGAGAGGTGGAGACCAACCAACATGCCCCTTTTACATTTTGATAGATAGATAGATAGATAGATGATAGATAGATAGATAGATAGATAGATAGATAGATAGATAGATAGATACATAGATGTCCAAAAAACAAAACAAAGAGTCCTTTTTGTTGGGGAAAATTCAGAAAGAAATTCCCAGGAGTAAAAAAAAAAGGTAATTTTTGTATGCCACTACTGCGGCCCGTGTTTCGTTAGCCCCCAAATGGAAAACGAGCGAGGTCCCAACCAAAGAAGAATGGCAACTTAAGTTGACAGAATATCCGCAGCTTGCAGACTTAACATATAGAATGAGAGAACAAGAAGAATGTACATTTAGAGAAGAGTGGAAAACGTTTATTGAATATATGGGGGGAAATTGTGTACACTTGAAGACGTGGGCAGCGTCAAGATAAATCCAACCGTGTAAATAAGTTTTGGCAGATGTAATAATGGGATGCTGAGTGGTTTAGTTTTATGTAAAACATGCAGGGATTTGTGGTATGCAAAACGAACCACGGAAAGAGAAGAAGGGAAGCCATTGGTATCTTAAGGTTGTTTAAATGAATGTTCCAAAATGTAGAACAGAAAGACTTAATAAAAAATTATACCAAAAAATTGAAATAAAATTAATCCAAGCAGCAAAATAAAAAAATGGGAGAAAACCCTCCAACATTCCTCAGATAGGGACATTTCTCGTTTATTTCTTTATTTTTAAATCAAGACTCCTTCCACTTTGCTCCCCCTTTCTTCCCACCTAGGGCAGCCCTGCCCTTTCGCCTACATCTCAGGGCTGGCGTGTCAGAAGGGGCTGGGTCTCACCTGCAGCAACTGTTCCTCTCCCCCCGTTCTGCAGCAGCCACTATCAGTTGCCCAAGGGAGGATGTTGGCAACGGCGCCACGGAGAGGCAACAAAATACTCTCTCGCAGCCGCCGCCACTTGGGATGAGCTTGGCAGCGGAACCGGGTTCAAATCAGAATCAAGGGTGGCTCTTTTGTAATTCCAGGACTGTCCCTGGAAAATCGGGGCATTTGAAGGGCATGTGAGTAAACATGACCTGGGGTGGATCTAAACACGAGGGCTATAAATAAGTCATAAATTAAATACAGTGGTACCTTGGGTCTCAAACACCTTGGTACTCAAACAACTTGGAACCTGGTTTGCGAACTTTTTTTGGAAGCCGAACATGCTCCGTTTTAAGTGTTACACTTCCGTTTTGAGTGTTACGCAGAGGGCCTTCTTGGTGGTGGCACCCGCTCTGTGGAACACCCTCTCATCAGATGTCAAGGAAATAAACCACTATTTGACTTTTAGAAGACATCTGAAGGCAGCCCTGTTTAGGGAAGTTTTAATGCTTTATGTTTTATCACTTTATTGTTATTAATATTCCGTTGGGAACTGCACAGAGTGGCTGGGGAAACCCAGCTAAATGGGTGGGGTATAAAACTATTGTTGTTGTTGTTGTTGTTATTATTATTATTATTATTATTATTATTATTATTATTATTATTATTTGTGAGCTCCCCACAACCACCCTACTGGCAACTGTAACTTGGTCAGAGAGCCATTCTCGGTCTGCCAAGCAGCCATTAACCAGAGAACCACCTATATTAGCAGTTCCCAAATTCCTCTCCCGCATGGGACCGATTGAAAATTGCTTTGGGCCTTACGGGACCACTTAGTGAATTCTCTCCTGCCTGGGTCTGCACAGTGCTGAGTGCTATATGGTTTTTAATTGCATTTCAATTGCCTCTCCTTTCCTCTCCATCACCTCTGATCTGTGCAGCTCACCTCACAGGTGGGCTGCAGAGATCTTAGAACAGCCTGCCATTCCGTCGCAAGATAGAAAGGAAAGAAAAATTAATATAGAAAGAATAAACAATGATTTTTTGAGTGGACAGGCAAGGGGATGCATAAACCTCTTTCGTTCTTTAAGGGAAGATCATGTCGCCGTTATGTAAACACACGAGCAGGAATCGATAAAACGACAGCTGGCGAATAACGGGAGAGGAAACAAAAGTAAAAAATCGGAAAATTCATAAATGAGTAAGGAATGAGATGTGAATTAGAAATGAATATGGCATGTCGAGCAGCAATGGGGGAAAGGTTAGACCCATCGAGGACAAACAGCAGGAAGTCAACTCTTTGGGGGGGGGATGCATAAATACAATGCAATTTGGCATTGATTTGTTAAAAATCTGGAAAACAAATATTATTTGGCAAAAAACAAACAAACAGCTGGTGACCTTGGGGTCTCGAATTCCAGCTCCTCCCTCCTTACATCTTGCGTGCCATTCTAATTAATAGTGGTGGCGTCCCCCAGGCTCTGCACCCAGTGCAACCAAACTGGTTCCACTCCCCGAAATCTGCCTCTCCACAAAGGAGGCCATGGTCGACCTGAGCGATGCTCGTGAATCGCTGTGGTCCATAGGCCACAGTTTGGGACCTTCCCGATCGAGACAGAACCTCCGTGTTCAGAAAACTACCTCTGGCTACCGGATCCCAGGGCCCAGGGAACGACTGTGTGTGTGTGTTCCTTTCCCAGAGGGATCTACCTGTAGTTGCGCAATATGAGCAAAGAACAGGGAGGCGTTCGAGTCCGGTAAACAACGGAACGCAAACCTACCGAATTGAAAATTAATGCACAAACTAAAAAGCGGCACCTGGCTAGCTCTGTTGGTTAGAGATCGTGCTGCTGGTGACAGTAAGGTTGCAGGTCCGATCCCCGTATGGGTATTGCTGCATATTTCTGCATTCCGGCCCAACTCTACAATTCTGCGATTCGAAACTTGGGCTCATCTCCGCCTTGCAGCACTGTTCTCCGGCCAAATCACTTCTGCGACTGAATAATGCGTAAAAAAGGGTGTTCATCTTAGAATTTTGAAGTGTCAGGCATAGCTCTAGTGGCTTTAGCCCAAACGTAGCAGAGTTTTCCTGCACAGCGCAGAAGCTAGTTGAGGTGGAAATGACTAGTCGGCTACACGCAGAATAACTATTTACAGGATTTATTAAAAGACAATAAAACCAGCAGAGTTTCTGCATACAAAGCAAAGCAAAATAAATCCTCTCTCTCTCTCTCTCTCTCTCTCTCTCTCTCTCTCTCTCTCTCTCTCTCTCTCTCTCTCTCTCTCTCTCTCTCTCTCTCTCTCTCCAACCATACGTAGCACTCCTAACCTAACACCCAACAAGAAACAACTGTGCTAGCATTCCTAGATAAGAGTTCAATGCTGGTCGTTAACCAATCAGAGAGTAGTTTCCAGGTCAGGCAGACCTTGGCTTTCTGCCAAGAGTAAATTGACACTGCCTTGAGTTAATTGTGTGAAACTGAACAGTTCACAGTGTATCTAGTAGAATGCTCTGTTTCAAGATGGCCGTCGTATCTCAAGGGCTGTCCCATGGAAGAGGGAGCATGTTTGCTTCCTCCCTGCTCTGGAGGGTAGGACTCGAACCCATGGCTTCACGTTGCAAGGAGATTGCGACTAAACATCAGGAAGAACTTTCTGGCACCGAGAGTTGTTTGGCAGTGGAACAGAATCCCATGGGAGGTGGTAGACTCTCATTCCTTGGAGGTTTTTAAGCAGAGGTTGGAGGGCCATCTGTCATGGATGCTTGAGCTGAGATTCCTGCATTGCAGGGGGTTGGACTAGAGGACCCTTGGGGTTCCCTCCCAACGCTTCAATTCTATGACTCTATCTCCTCTCAGTCTCCTCCAGGCTAAATGTACCCAGCTCCTTCAACCGTTCCTCATAAGGCATGGTTTCCAACATAGAACAAATTTATAGATTGACAAAATGAAAGATAGGAACACTTTCCCAAAAAAAACCACACCCAAAACCATCAGAGCCTTTTTGTTGGGGATAACGCAGATGGAAATTCCCAGGTGTCAAAAAAGACTATTTATGTATGCCGCTACTGCGCCCCGTGTTTTGCTAGCCCCAAAACGGAAAATGAGCGAGGTCCCAACTAAAGAGGAACGGCAACTTGAAGTGATGGAATACGCGCAGCTTGCAGATTTAACATATAGAATAAGAGAACAAGAAGAACGCACGTTTAAAGAAGACCGGAAAATGTTTACTGGATATATGGGTGAAAATTGTGCACATTTAAAAAACGCTGGCAGCATTAAGATAAATCCAAGTGTAAATAAGTTCTGATGGATGTAACAATGGAATATACTGTATGGATCAGTTCATGTAAAATATGCAGGGTTGTATGGGATGCAGAATGAACCATGGAAGGAGAAGGGAATTCATTGATTTAAGGTTGTTTGAATGGACTCGGGTGGCGCTGTGGGTTAAACCACAAAGCCTTGGGCTTGCCGATCAGAAGGTTGGCAATCCTTCTGCGACAAGGTGAGCTCCCGTTGTTCGGTCCCAGCTCCTGCCCACCTAGCAGTTCAAAAGCACATCAAAGTGGAAGTAGATAAATAGGTACCGCTCCGGTGGGAAGGTAAACGGCGTTTACGTGTGCTGCTCTGGTTCGCCAGAACCGGCTTAGTCATGCTGGCCACATAACCCGGAAGCTGTCTGCGGACAAACACCAGCTCCCTTGGCCTATAGAGCGAGATGAGCGCCGCAACCCCAGAGTCGTCCGCGACTGGACCTAATGGTCAGGGCTACCTTTACCATTTAAATGAATATTTTGAAATGTAAATTAGAAAAAATAATTATTATTATTACAGTAATACCTCGGGTTACGAACGCGATCCGTTCCGGATCGCAGTTCGTAACCTGAATAGTTCGTAACCCGAACGCAATGAGCGCCGCCATTTTGCGCATGCGCAAAGCGCGATTTTCACGATTTGCGCATGCGCAGATTGCGCGATTGCGCCGCTTCTGCGCACGCACGCGCGGCGAAAACACTTCCGGGTTTGCGCAGTTCGTAACCCGAACTGTTCGCAAACCGAGGTGGTCGTAACCCGAGGTACGACTGTATTTAAAAAGAAAGTTTGGAACACAGAAAGCTGCTTTTTGGGGGGGGGGAGTCACTTCCTGGGCCTGTTTATACCAGCACAGTATTGCCCACACTGACAGAGTCTCTCTCAGACCTACCTGGCAATTGTGGAGACTGGAGCTGGGACTTTCTACCATTCAGGGACGGCCATTTGTGTGCGTGTTTTAGATGCTGGACAGGAGAGTCTTAATGTGTCCACAAGCCGTAGATCTTGGCAACAGATTGCTGGGAAGGGTTTAGAGTTCCCTCCTGCGGCGCACCAGATTGTCTCTTTGTCCCCTGCCAAAGCCATCCGTCTTCCAACGAGCCTCTGCAAAAAAATCTTCATCCTATTTGATGTATCTCTCGGATTTGAATTTGATTCGATGTATGAGCCACTGCTGTTGTCAGAACACCGGACCTTCCAGGGTCCAGTTTTGAGGCTCGAGTATAAATCCTCGGAATACTGAGCCTCTTAAAAATATATACTGTATACAGTATACTAGCTGGCCCCGCCACGCGTTGCTGTGGCTAATCTCTGTGACTGCCCCCACCCTGTGCCGATCCATTACGTATCCCGCCCCCTCTTCCTCCCCCCCCCGGCTTATCCCTGTGAGTGGTCCCACCGTGTCCTGACCTATCCCGTTCCCTCCCCCCCAACCCCCCCCCCAGGCGAGTCAGTACCTCCATTCGGTCTAGTCTGTAAAGGCTTTGGCCTAGTATGTAAACTGGAGCCGAGGTGCTGTTGAGAGAGACGGTTTTATAGGTGCAGTACAAGTGTAGCCGCCGCTAGAGGGTGCTGGTTTGCAACCTGGTTCTTTTCCCAGCATGCACTTTCGGCTGAGTGGTGCGTTCTGGAACAGGGGTTTCTTGGGGTCTTACGTGGCCCAGGTGTGACATTTGTCTTTGCAAACTTTCTAAGATCCTTCGGACATTTGCATGGGACGTTGTGTCCGAATTTGAACGCAATCGGCCAAGCGGTTTCGGAGAAAAGTGGAGACCCACCCACATGCCCTTTTTACATTTTTATATATGTAGATAAAAGGCCACCTGTGTTTTAGCCATTGGGATTGTGCAAAAGGAACTCTGCAGATGCTTAGAGACACTATGTGATTATTATTATTATTCCAACAACGTTCATGGCCCAGCTTCGAGTGCCAAGAAGAAATCCTAGGCAACAGAGCCCCCTAAAAAAACCCACTTGCTACCTGGGTGTCCAGTTATTGTCTCTCTGCCTGATCAACCTCACAGGGTTGTTGTGAGGACGAAATGGGAGATCAACGGATGAAGTGCGGCCTATAAATTTAACACAGATTTTAAATTTTTAAAAAATGAACGCCACCTTGAGCTCCTTTGGGGGAACCTGGGATGTGAATAATTGAAACTAAAGATTCTTAATTCCACACCTTCTGGGCTTAAGGTGTCAAGAAAAATCTTTCTACCATTTCAACTTTTAGTTAAGCGTTTTTATTTACAGCTGTCCCACCGGCTACTCCCATGCTTGAGCCTCTCTTAACCCCCCCAAAAAGCCAACCCTCCTTTTTATCCATTGGGGAGGGTGAAAGGCACTTTGCAGGGACTCAGGCCCTGCTTCATTCCCCACACCTTCCAGGGCCCAAAACTGAGTGCCCAGAATAAATCCCAGTAAACTGAGTCCTTTTAAAAATAAGCAAGCAAGCAAACAGCAACGCGCACCATCATTTTCACCATTAGGGCAGGGAGCTCTCTGCACATGCTCAGAGGCCCTGTTTCATTATTATTACTCCACACCTTCCAGGGCCTAGAAGAAACCCTAGGAAAGTGAGCCCCTTTAAAAACAAACAAACAAGGCGCGCCCGCGTTTTGGCCCTTGGGGCGGGCCGCGCTCTGCACGTGCTCAGAGGCACGGCCAACCAGGCGCCCTCCCCCTCGCGGGGAGAATCTGACCACATTTTTATTTTTTATTTCATAACAAGCAAACCAACCAACCAGGCGGCAAGCAAACAAGCAAGCAAACCAACAACAAAAAGACGCGCGTGCGTTCTGGCCCTTGGGGCGGGCCGCGCTCTGCACGCGCTCAGAGGCACGGCCAGCCAGGCGCCCTTCCCCACGCGGGGAGAATCCGACCACATTTTTATTTTTATTTCATAACAGGCAAGCAAACCAAACCAACAAGGCGCGCGCGCGTTTTTGCGCTTGGGGCTGGGCGCGCTCTGCAGGCGCTCAGAGGCGCGGCAACTCCGTCGCCCTCCCCGTCGCTCCCGTGATCCACAGGCTCCGCTCCTCCCTCTCGGCCCCGGAGGAGGGGGAAGCGCAGGCGGGAGGGAGGGAAGGAGGGAAGGAGGGAAGGCGAAGCGAGAGCGCCTCTGCCCGCCTCCTCGGGGCTCCTCCTTCCCGGGGGCCGCCCCGTCTCTCTCTCTCTCTCTCCACCCTGACCCGGAGCTCCGTTGAACTCCGGAGCCGACGAAAGGCGCCTCGGAGAAGCGGCGGAGACGCGCGCGCCGGAGCAGCAGGTCTGGATGCGGGCAGGGAGGGGGCTGGCGGGGGTGGGAGAGAGGGAGGGTGGGTCCCCCCTCCCCGGAGAAAATGGGCAGCGCTCTGGAAGCGACAGCGCCCCAGGGCTGGGCATCAGCCGGCGTCGGGCTCTCCCTCCCCAAACGCCAGCTGGGCATCAACGGTGGCACAGCCCACAATGCTGGATCGGAAGCAAGGATTCGTGGGGGGTTTTTTTGGGGGGGGGAGTGCGCGCGCCGCCGCCGCTGCTCATCTCTCCTCCATGGGCACATCTGGGCAGCGGGACAAGGGGGCACGGCGACCCGGGCGGGGAAGGTTGTCAGAAGTGAGTCAGGACTAGGAGGAGGGTGGGGTATTTTTTTGGGGGGGGGAGCATCGGGAAGGAGGGCGCACCTGGGGGCATGGGAGCCAACCTCAAGGGGCCGAGGTCCCTTGGCTCCCCCCCAGTAAAATATTTGTGGGGGTGGGCTCAACAGAGTTGATGGGCATTGCCATTCAAATGGTGGGCATGCACCATGTCTTGTGATTATGCGGGGCATGGCTTGCCTGGGCAACCCCCCTCCCCCGATATTTTATTCAAGTGGGTCTCTTGGCTGGTGGGCAATGCCGGCTCAGTGTCAAACCTGAACTAGGAAGAAGAAGGGGCGGTGGGTTTGGTAGAAATTGGGTACCACCCGGTAAAGTGTTGGCACACCCAGAGGGCATCCACACAGAGTGGGTGAAGAGCTGGAATAGGACTCCCCCCCCCCACTCACAAGGGGCATCAGGTGGGTGCAGGGCGGGTGTTGGTAGAGAATGGGCCTTGGGGGGGGGCGGGCACAGTTTAGGGCAGACTCAGAGAGAGAGAGAAAAGGCCCAGAATGGGCACCAATCGAGATAGGGCGCCGGACTGGAAAGGGGCATCTAGAGGCCATCAGGACTGCCCTCCACTCTGGGATGAAACGGGTTGTTCTCTCGGGGGGGGGGGGAGGGAGTTGGCAGTGTCAGAGCCGTGCGTGGGGAGGGAGGAAGAGGGGTAGGCAGGCTGGACTTTGCTGCTCCAAGAGACACGGCCTTGTGAGTAGTTGGCAGTGAGTCGGTTTGACAGCGCCCAGTTGGCAGGGTATCTTTTAGGTGGGGGTGCGGGTGCCCGAAGCCCCACTGCTCAGCCATGGGGGCGAGGCCAGTGCGCAAAGAGGAGCAGGCGCCCCTAAATGTGGGGCAGGCTCTTGCCGTTATTCCGCCGCGTGGAAGTCGCCAGACAACCGAGGCAGAAGGGATGAAAGATGGGCCCAGGATTTGGCCGGCTGTGCCCGGTTTTGGGGGCAAGCTGCAGCAGGGCCGGGGCATGCCCAGCCGTGCCAAGGATACTGCTGTGGGAGAAGGGACACGTGGGTGGTGTTTGTGGGGGCGGGGAGAGCCTTCCCTCCCCCCCAGTTGGCAGGGCTGATTCACTGGCAACAACCACGGTTGCCAACTTTCCCTTCCAGCTGGCCTTGCGGTGCCTGGAAAAAAAACTGGTCAAACTGCCACCTCAATAGGCTTCTCCCTGCCTCATCCCAGTTGGGGGTGGGGGTATTGCCAACTCTTTTTTGGGTGCCCCTTCGGCCCTCCCCCTGCGCCTTTTAAGAGCAGCCCGTGCTGCAAAGGAGGAGGCCCAGAGGAGGGGGAAAGTGTGTGTGTGTGTGTGTCCCCGTCCCCTCGTTTCCTCTGTAGCACACGTGCCACAAAAAGCGCAGGAGCAGCGCCAGGAAATAAAGGTGGCAACCCTATCATGGGGGTTGCCAAACTGTTGAGCTCCGGTGCGCCGTTTCGGTTTTGATTTGTGTGTGTTTGTTTGAAAGGTTCTGTCACGGCTTTCGGAAATCGTTGGGTCTCAACTCCTCGTGTTATTGATTATCTTATGTTATTGATCGTATTGCACAATTAGAGCCTATTGGACTATGTGGCTTTCTGATTGTCCTGCTGAACGCTTTTAGAACAGGGGGACGTCATTCGTAGTATTGGGATTATTATTCAGTAACAGGCGCTTTCGGCAAGTCGAGTCTTCGTTCTGTCTCCCCTTCCCTGCGAGGACTTTGGGGTAGTTTTAAGTAGTTCTGCCTCCCTTGGAACCTGACCTGGATCACAACAGCCCTCTGAGGTAGGCTAGGCACAGAATTATAACAAGGGGCTTGAGGCCACCCCAGTGAATTTCATGCAAGGCTTGGAACATATTTGGCAGGGAAGAGGTGACAGCACAGACCAGGCACCCCCAAACTGCGGCCCTCCAGATGTTTTGGCCTACAACTTCCATGATCCTTAGCTAAGAGGACCAGTGGTCGGGGAAGATGGGAATTGTAGTGCGAAACATCTGGAGGGCCAAAGTTTGGGGGTGCCTGGCCCTGGCATAGACGCTTTTAAAATTATGTATTTTTTTGGCGAGGCCTTTCTCTCTCTCTCGTAACAGTAAAAGTGAAACTCAGTGTTGCAAAGATTCAGGACGGACAAAAAACAACAACAACCCTTCATCGTGCCAAGTTAAACTATGGAACTTCCTGCCACAGGAGGAGGCAATAGCCATCAACTGGAGTGCCTTAAAAGAGGATTGGGAAAATTCAAGGAGGATGAAAGGGCTATTGATGGCTGCTAGCCAGGATGGCTCTGTTCTACTACCATGGCTGGAGACAGACAGAGTTGGAAGGGACCCCAAGGGTCATCCAGTCCAACCCCCTGCAATGTAGGAATCTTTCGTCCAACACGGGACTCGAACCCACGACCCTGCGGTTGTGAGTCTCACGCTCTGCCCAGTGAGCTGTAGGCCGTAATGCTTCTGAATTGCGCTTGGATCCCATGCTTGCCGGCTTCCCATCTGGATTGCCTCTGAGCATCTGCAGAGTGTCTTTTGTCATCTGCATTGCCACACACCTAGGATTATGAGGAAATCATGCAGGTCACGACCTACCTACTTTCCAGGTATCCTTGAACCCCCGCCTCTCTTCTTTGGAGCGGGGTGCACACGGGGTAAGACTAAAACAGCCCCAGGACCACCCTTAATTCTTGGCATGATTCCTCTGCAAGAGATTTAGCTGCCAGAGGGTCTTGCCACTTTCCCTCTGCCCTATACATAGAGATGGGAAAGATTCGCTGATTCCCTTCTCCCATTTTAAAAAACGACCGCCTCTTTCCATATGAACCTACCTGGACCCTGAGATCATCTTCTGAGGCCCTCCTTCGTGTGCCTCCTCCTCGAGAGCTCCAGAGGGGGTGGCAAGACGAGAACGGGGCCTTCTCTGTAGTGGCTCCCCGTCTGTGGAATGCTCTCCCCGGGGAAGTTCGCCTGGTGCCTTCATTACACACACCTTTAGGCGCCAGGCAAAAATGTTCCTTTTTAACCAGGCCTTTGGTTGATCTGTTTAACATCCTATGCCCTTTTAAAATGTGGCTCTTTTCGGGGGGCGGGTGTTATTGGGTTGTTGTTTTTATTCTGATTATATAAATATATATTGTGATATTTTCTCTGAACCGCCCTGAGACCTCCGGGTATAGGGTGGTATATAAACTCTAATAATGATGATGTCATTAATTTTTGTTAGGACAGAAGTCAAAGTCAATCCATTAGGCCAGGCATCCCCAAACTGCGGCCCTCCAGATGTTTTGGCCTACAACTCCCATGATCCCTAGCTAAGAGGACCAGTGGTCAGGGATGATGGGAATTGTCGTCCAAAACATCTGGAGGGCCGAAGTTTGGGGATGCCTGCATTAGGCTGTATCTGGCTAAAGCATACTCGATTAACGTGCCTTAGGCTGTGCACATCTAAAGCATGCAAGCACCTACTGGGACCTGTAGTTTGCCCACCACAGCACTCCAATTCCCAGCACCCTTAACAAACTTCAGTTCTCAGTATTCTTTTTTTGTGTGGGGGGGGGGACGGGGGCAGAAATGTGCTTTATAGTGTCTGTGCAGCCCTTCGTCAGATACGGACCAGTGTCTGAATGGTCCAGAAGCTTGTAAGCAAAGAAGATTCCACCTAAACATTAGGAAGAACTTCCCGACAGTAAGAGCTGTTCGACAGTGGAACTTGCTGCCAAGGAGAGTGGTGGAGTCTCCTTCTTTGGAGGTCTTTAAGCAGAGAGGCATATGTCAAGAATTCTTCTGATGGTGTTTCCTGCTTGGCAGGGGGTTGGACTGGATGGCCCTTGTGGTCTCTTCTATGATTCTATGATTCTATCTGCTTATGCCTTATGAGGAACGATCGAATGAGCTGGGTACTTTTAGCCCGGAGAAGAGGAGACCGAGAGGAGATTGAATCAGAGAAGTGGAGAGTTGGAAGGGATCCCCACCCAGCGGTCATCTAGTCCAACCCCCCTGCAATGCAGGAATCTCGACACGTGGCTCCCCACCCCCAACATCCAATTTGAAACCGTATCGGGCCCTGCTTAGCTTTGCAGATGTGCGGGCGGTTTTATTTCTGCGCCAGGTTCAGCTCCCTCTTTCTGACACCCTGCTTTTGATCATCCCCATTTCTCTCTCCTTCAGTCACCCCTGCCCCCTCCCCCCTGTCTTTTGATGATGATGATGATGATAATAATAATAATAATAATAATAATAATAATAATAATAATAATAATATATTATTTATACCTCGCCCATCTCCCCAGGAAGCCAGACCATTGACCCATCGAGCCCAGTATTGTCCACACGGACTGGCAGGAACTCACCGGGGAATTTCCCTCTCCTTTCTTTCATTCTTTTTTTAAAATAAGCTTTATTTAAACATTTAAGTATTACAAAACAAGAGAAAAAAGCCGACAAATAAACAATATACAGTATATTTAAACAGACTTAAAGAAAAAAGAAAAAGACCTCCCCCCGCCCACCTATCCCTCACGCTTCCCTCTATCCGTGTCCGATCTTCTTTTACCTACTGTACTGTTTATTATTGTTGTGTTGTTCACTATATCTATTTATTTATTTATCCTACCATTCCTACTACATTTCATGTTACCTTGCGGCCATTAAGTTATACCATATTAATTTTCAGACTCTAGCACCCACTTTCACCGTGTATTCCTTAACACAATTCCATTCTTCCTTAATTACTTGATTAGAACATCCGCTGATTGATGCTGTTAATTGTGCCACCTCTGCAGATTCAAAGATCTTTATTCTCCATTCTACTAGTTCTGGTATCTTGTCAGATCTCCAGTTTTTCGCCAGTACAATTCTGGCTGCCGCGGTTGCATAATGAAATACATTCTTGTTATTCTTAGGGATGACCCATCGGACCCAGTATTGCCCGAACGGACTGGCAGGAACACTATGGGGAATTTCCCTGTCCTTTCTAGAGATCCCACTGGGGTTTGAACCCGTCAGAGTCTCTAAGCTCTTCCTCATAGTTGCTGCTGTTTTCCTCATTGTCGTCTTTGTAGGCGGAAGTCAGTCTTCGACTTGCTGGGCTGGAATAGATGCCTCCACCTGCGCTGAGTCGCGATATGGTCTGGACTATATGGTCCAGGGATTTAAGTGTGGATTGTTGATAATAATAATAATAATAATAATAATAATAATAATAATAATAATAATAATAATAAATTATTTATACCCCGCTTCCAACAGAACATTAAAACACAGTGATCTATTAAACATTAAAAGCCTCCCTGAACAGGGCTGCCTTCAGATGTCTTCTAAAAGTCTGGCACTTGTTTTTCTCTTTGACATCTGATGGGAGGGCGTTCCACAGGGTGGGCGCCACCACCGAGAAGGCCCTCTGCCTGGTTCCCTGTAGCTTTGCTTCTCGCAGTGAGGGAACCGCCAGAAGGCCCTCGGTGTTGGACCTGTGTCCAGGCTGAATGATGGGGGTGGAGACGCTCCTTCAGGGATACTGGGCTTTTTAGGGCTTTCAAGGTCAGCACCAACACTTTGAATTGTGCTCGGAAACATACTGGGAGCCAATGGAGGTCTTTCAGGACCGGTGTTATATGGTCTCGTCGGCCGCTCCCAGTCACCAGTCTGGCTGCCGCATTCTGGATTAGTTGTAGTTCCCAGGTCACTTTCCAAGGTAGCCCCACGTAGAGCGCATTGCAGTAGTCTAAGCAGGAGATAACTAGAGCATGCACCACTCTGGCGAGATAGTCTGCAGGCAGGGAGGGTCTCATCCTGCATACCAGATGGAGCCGGTAGGCAGCCGCCCTGGACACAGAATTGACCTGCACCTCCATGGACAGCTGTGAGTCCAAAATGACCACCAGGCTGCGCACCTGGTCCTTCAGGGGCACAACTACCCCATTCAGGACCAGGGAGTCCTCCACACCTGCCTACCCCCTGCCCCCCCCCAAAACAGCACTTCTGTCTTGTCAGGATTCAACCTCAATCTGTTAGCCGCCATCCATCCTCCAACCGCCTTCAGATACTCACATAAAAGATTCCTCTGTGCTTTTTAGCATCCATTCGTCCATTTCTCATGCTCCTATTTAAGCCAGCCTTTAACTCGGAATCAAGAGGACTAGAAACTTCCTTAATCACTTGGGGAAACAGCTATAGAGTATTCACGATGCATGTCGAAGCTCCCATTCTTACCCTTACATAGGAGGGTGAGATTTTTCGTCTTTGGGCCAAAACCACCCCACCACCCCCCAGCCGGCAAGATTTTTATTCCACCCTCCTTTCTTTCATTCAAAATTCCACAGGCGCAATTGGCCACTTGCGACCAAGTGAAGATGCCAATCCGTATTGAAAAATAGGACTTTTGAGCCGCCTGGCGCCAAAATGGCAACTATCCATTCCGTTTAGGCGACTGTAACCCTGGCACCCAGCTTATATATTTGACTTTCTAACACTCCTTAACATCTGCTCCTATCCTATACTTAGTAGAGATAAGGCCAGCACCAGGGTTAGAAACTGACATGTGAAAGCTAGGAGCTCAATGGCGTCTTAAACCTAGGTTATGGGTGCGAAAACGGGAAGTCTAGGCACGCTTTAAAAAAAAAAAAAAAGAACAAGAATACAAAGCTGAAAATGAATGAACTACAGTTAAAATATTATGATCATTTTTCACATAGCCAGGAAACCTTTTCAGCAGCGGGCCAGTCCACTGTCCCTCAGACCTTGGGGGGGCGGGGGGGCGGGAAACTATATTTTTTTGGGGGGGGGGAAATGAACGAATTCCTATGCCCCACAAATAACCCAGAGATGCATTTTAAATAAAAGGACACATTCTACTCATGTAAAAACACGCTGATTCCCGGTCCATCCGTGGGCCGGATTGAGAAGGCGATTGGGCCAGATCCAGCCCCCGTGTCTTAGATTGCCTACCCATGGCTAGTCCTTCCCCTGCCCACCCACTCCTAATATTCTTATGAGGGTCTCTTCTCCTGTCTTCAGAGATTAACTGGAAGTGGGGAGGTAGAAAAAGGTCCTCATTTCCTTCCACTCTGCAGGTTTAATCTGAAATCTTAGGCGCGGTAATGCGCCCAGAGCTCAGAAACGGCTCACGCTAATGGAATCCCCTGTCGCAAAATGCGCCTGGAACAAGGGGAGTTTTGGACGCTGGCACCCAGTCTGCCTTCTTTCATAGTTGTTCTGTTGAGATTTTTAATATACTTCAAATGGAGAAAATGAAACAATTTGTGGCCATTAATGTTAAAAATCTGGCAATGGGAATTATTATTATTATTACCCCGCCCATCTGGCTAGGTTTCCCCAGCTCCCAACAGAACATTAAAAACACGTTAAAACACCAAACATTAAAAACTTCCCTAAACAGGGCTGCCTTCAGATGTCTTCTAAAAGTCAGTTGTATATTTCCTTGAGATTCCATAGGGCGGGTGCCACCACTGAGAAGGCCCTCTGCTTGGTTCCCTGTAACCTTGCTTCTCACAGGGAGGGAACCGCCAGAAGGCCCTCGGAGCTGGACCTCAGTGTCCAGGCTGGACGATGGGGATGGAGACGCTCCTTCAGGTATACTAGGCTGAGGCCATTGAGGGCTTTCAATTTCTGTGGAGTGTGATCGAGTGTGCACTCAGGTCCTTTGCAGGCTTCCCACTGGGGAATCTGGCAGCCTACTGCCAGGAGAAGATTCTGGACCTTGTGGGCTTTTGTGCTGACCCAGCAGGGTTCTGGGGTTCTCATGATCAATGAATGCTCTGACTCAGGAGAAGGGACTTCCCTATATTCCAGAAACGCAGCCAGTGCATTCTCCCCAGATGACTCACACTGATTGCACATTGCATACCCTAAAACCCTTCTCGGATGAAAATAGGGACGTCCTATTGCATAACAATATGGACCATAAAGAAGGCTGATTGCCAAAGAATGGATGCTTTTGAATTCTGGTGCTGGAGGAGACTCTTGAGAGTCCCATGGACTGCAAGAAGATCAAACCTCTCCATTCTGAAGGAAATCAGCCCTGAGTGCTCCCTGGAAGGACAAATCGTGATGCTGAGGCTCCAAGACTTTGGCCACCTCATGAGAAGAGAAGACTCCCTGGAAAAGATCCTGATGTTGGGAAAGATTGAGGGCACTAGGTAGGAGAAGGGGACGACAGAGGACGAGATGGTTGGACAGTGTTCTCGAAGCTACGAACATGATTCTGACCAAACTGCGTGAGGCAGTGGAAGACAGGAGTGCCTGGCGTGCTCTGGTCCACGGGGTCACGAAGAGTCGGACACGACTAAACGACTAAACAACAACAACAAAACTGCATAACAGACGCGGGTGGCGCTGTGGTCTAAACTACAGAGCCTCTTGGGCTTGCCAGTTGGAAGGTCGGTGGTTCGAACCCTCGCGATGGAATGAGCTCCCGTTGCTCTATCCCAGCTCCTGCCAACCTAGCAGTTCGAAAGCATGTCAAAGTGCAAGTACCGGTAGATAAATAGGTACCACTGTGGTGGGAAGGTAAACAGCGTTTCTGTGTGCTGCCCTGGTTTCGATGTCCTGTTGTGCCAGAAGCGGCTTAGTCCTGCTGGCCACCTGACCCAGAAAAACTGTCTGCGGACAAACGCTGGCTCCCTCAAAGTGGGATGAGTGCCGCAACCCCTGAGTCATTTACCTTTACCTTTATTGCTTTACCTTTACCTTTACCTTTATTCAATAATATTAATAATAATAATATTTATACCCCCCCTCATCTGACTGGGTTGCCCCAGGCACCCTGGGCAGCTTCCAACATATATAAAAACTTAATAAAACATTATTATTATTATTATTATTATTATTATTATTATTAAAAAACTTCCCCATACAGGGCTGCCTTCAGATGTCTTCTAAAGGTTGTATAGTTACTTCTCTCCTTGGCTTGGGGCTGACCAACCTCCGTACTCTCCCAACATTTCTCTGATGAAAATAGGGAAAACAAGACATTCCTGGATCAAATCAGAAAGCGGAATGGCTTCTCTCAATCCAGGGCTGCCCCTGGAAAATAGGGACCCTCGGAGGGTCTGTGGGACTTGATTTGAACTCGCGCCTTCCGGCTTCTTGAACCTTGCAAAGGGAGTGTCCACCGTGGTCCCTCGGTGATGTGCGAGGCGCATGCCCTCTGCACGAGCCCAGAGTCTCCCTTCTCTACCATCCCTCTCTGTGGTGTTGCAGGAAGCAGTGGGACGCATGCCGGGAACATAATCCGAGACACTCCCTCTTTCATTACTTCTGCATCTACTTACCCTAAACACGTTCCGGCTTGTTGCCCTCCTTTTTATTTTTTAAAATGTTTTATTCAGAGGTCTTTTAGATGCGAGAGAACACCGTGTGACGATGTGAGATAAACCTACTCCTTCTCTACCGCTTGCTCCGCGTGCTTAAGGCTACAGTTTCCCACTGATCTCCATGGAGCTCATTTCTATGCGCACAAATGGTTTTGCCCATTAGGCCTTGCGGCAATGTTCAAATTGGGGGAATTTCTATTAGCCCAAGGGCTGTTCTTCCTCCTAGGCCACTTTCCAGGGGCCATGTGCTAGCGGCAGGTGGGCGGGCGGATCAAAAGTGCAAGGAACGAAACATTTGACCTAAAAAAGGATCCTGAGTTTTCGAAGTTCTTTAAGGAGCTCGCAACACCTCTGCTGTTTTGAGATGTGTTTCTGCATGGAGCAAGGCAGCTTTGCACGCTGAAAACAAGAAAACAAGAACAAAACAAGAACATGAAGTAACCGAGGAGAAAGGTGAGTTATAAACGCCAACGCCTCGAAAGATTCCATCAATGGTCATACCTGCCAAGTTTCTGCCTGAGAAATAAGGGACCGGACCAGAAGTAGCAGACCGGAAGTAGCGCTGTCGCCATTTTGGAACTGGGCAGAGCATGCTCAGAAGTGACTTTTGATGCTGCTGTGCCCAGTTCCAAAATGGCCGCCGCACCAAAAGTCGCGCTGCAGCCATTTTGGAACTGGGCAGAGCAGCATCAAAAGTCGCTTCTGAGCATGCTCCGCTCAGTTCCAAAATGGCCGCCGCGCCAGAATAAACCGGGGAAAAACAAAAAAATCTGTTTTTTTCGGCTGGGGACAGCTGGAAAAACGGGGGTTTCCTGGGGAATACGGGAGACTTGGCGGCTATGCCAATGGTGTCTCTGAAAAAATTCACACATCACTTGGGAAGACAGGTGAACTAATTCCGGAAGAAGCAAACATTGCTAGTGTGGAAGCAATTATTCTTCAACATCAACTTCGTTGGACTGGTCACGTTGTTCGGATGCCTGATGCAACTACTCTATTCTGTACTTAAAAATGGAAAGCGTAATGCTGGTGGCCAACGAAAGAGGTTTAAAGGCACCCTCAAAACAAATCTTTAAAAATGTACTGTAGTATAAGCACTGACAACTGGGAAACACTGGCCTGCGAGCGCTCCAGTTGGAGAACAGCCTTTCCCAAAGGTGTCATGGGCTTTGAAGACACTCGAACTCAGGACGCAAGGAAGAAATGTGCTAAGAGGAAGGCACGCTTGGCAAACCCTCACCGGGATCAACTCCCGCCCAGAAACCAATGTCCCCACTGTGGAAGGACGTGCGGATCCAGAATTGGCCTCCACAAGTCACCTATGGACTCGCTGTTAAAACCGTGTTTACGGAAGGCAATCTTACTCAGCTACGAGGGATTGCCAAAGAGAAGAGATATTTGTCAGTTGCCTCATGTTCCAGGTTGTAGCAATTTAAAAACCATGATTAAAAGCAGATTGCCATCACAGGGACAGGGCACGTCTTGTATATCTTTGGTGTCGCAAGCCAGAATTAAGACCCGAAATAACCCTGCCACAGAGAATGATGGAATCAGAGAGTTGCAAGGGGTGACGAAGGTCATCCATACCCTCCCAACAATTCTCTGGTGAAAATAGAGACTTCTTATTCAATAATAATAATAATAATAATAATAATAATAATAATAATAATAATAATACTCCACCCATCTGATTCGGTTTCTCCAGCCACTCTTGTCTGGGCAGCTACCAACAGATATATAAACACAATAAAACATTAAACATTAAAAAAAAACTATACAGGGCTGTCTTCAGATGTCTTCTACAGGTTCTGTTTCTATATAAAATAAATTGAGACCAAATAGAATCAAACCCCCACCTCACCTTCAAGGGCAGCCCCACATAAATGGCCTCGGTCCAGTATACCTGAAGGAGTGTCTCCACCTCCATCGTTCTGCCCGGACACTGAGGTCCAGTACCGAGGGCCTTCTGACGGTTCCCTCATTGCGAGAGGCCAAGTTGCAGGGAACCAGGCAGAGGGCCTTCTCGGTGGTGGCGCCTGTCCTGTGGAACGCCCTCCCAACAGATGTCAAAGAGGAAAACACCTACCAGATTTTTAGAAGACATCTGAAGGCAGCCCTGTTTAGGGAGGCTTTTAATGTTTAATTGTTTTATTTCATTTTTCTGTTGTAAGCCGCCCAGAGTATTATTATTATTATTATTGCAGTAGCGCAGTTTGGGAGTTGCCTGAGAATGGGTCCTAAAGTGTCTGGAGGCGGTTGGAGGATGGATGGCGGCTAACAGATTGAGGTTGAAACTGACAAGACAAAAACACTGTTCTGGGGGGACAGGGGGCGGGCAGGTGTGGAGGACTCCCTGGTCCTGAATGGTGTAACTGTGTCCCTGAAGGACCAGGTGCACAGCCTGGCAGTCATTTTGGACTCAACAGCTGTCCATGGAGGCACAGGTCAATTCTGTGTCCAGGGCTGCTGTCTACCAGCTCCACCTGGTACACAGGCTGAGACCCTATCTGCCCGCAGACTGTCTCGCCAGAGTGGTCCATGCCCTGGTTATCTCTCGCTTGGACTACTACAAAGCGCTCTGCGTGGGGCTGCCTTTGAAGGTGACCCAGAAACTTCAACTACTGTAATCTAGAATGTTGGAGCTAGACTGGGGACTGGGAACAGTCGCTGAAACCATATAACACCACTACATTGGCTCCCAGGACATTTCCAAGCACAATTCCAAGCTGACCTTTAAAGCCCTAAACCAGGCACCCCCAAACTGCGGCCCTCCAGATGTTTTGGCCTACAACTCCCATGATCCCTAGCTAACAGGATCCAGTGGCCGGGGAAGATGGGAATTGTAGTCCAAAACATCTGGAGGGCCAAAGTTTGGGGATGCCTGCCCTAAACGGTCTCAGCAAAGGGAGTGTCTCCACTCTCATCGTCCAGCCCAGACACTGAGGTCCAGCTCCGAGGGCCTCCTGGCAAAAAGTGAGGTTACAGTGAACAAGGCAGAGGGCCTTCTCGGTGGTGGCGCCCGCCCTGTGGAATGCCCTCCCACCAGATGTCATGGCAATAAACAACTATCTGACTTTTAGAAGACATCTGAAGGCAGCCCTGTTTATGGAAGTTTTTCATGATTAATGTTTTAATGTATTCTTTTGTTGGAAGCTGCCAAAGAGTGGCTGAGGAAACCCGGCCAGATGGGTGGAGTATAAGTAATAACTTCTTCTTCTTCTTCTTCTTCTTCTTCTTCTTCTTCTTCTTCTTCTTCTTCTTCTTCTTCATCTTCATCTTCATCTTCTGGCGGTAGATGGAAGTAAGGACTCCTTAAGCACACACAGAGGCCACTTGAGCCTCCAGGCCCTGCTGCAACTCCTATTATTCCTTAAAAACAAAGGAGCAGCATGGTCAGAGTACCAGACAAAGGAGCAGCCGCTGATCTAATATTTAGACAGCGGCGAAAATGTACACAGGATTCCCGGCGCTGTGAGCCGGCCGCGACAGAGCCGGGGGGGGGGGGGTTGCATACAGAGATTCCACCAGGAAAGGAGGAGATTTTGTTGTTCATTTCAGTATTATTGCCTACTGGGCAAGATGAGAGGCTGTTTCTCGTTTCCACTCGCTGATAAGGAAACACTTTGGATTCCGGAGAGCTTGGGAGGGGCAAGGGGAGAGGGGAAGGGGAAAAGATAAACAGTGTGCCTTGACATAAACCTCGAGAAATGCATGCCCTCCAACATTCCTCTGTTGAAAATAGGGGCATCCTATTTTAATAATCACAATTATCATCATAATGCCCATCGGAGCGGGTTGCCCCAGCTATTCTGGGAAGCTTCCAACATATATATAAAAACATAATAAACCTTTAAAAACTTCCCTATGCAGAAGGTGTCTTCTAAAGGTTGTGGAGTTCCTTATCTCCTTAGCTCAGGGCTCGCATAACTCCATCCCCTCCAACATTCCTCCGATGGAAATAGAGGCGCCTGTGGACAAATGCCTTCTGCCTGTAAACCGAGATGAGCGCCACAACCCCAGAGTCGTCTGTGACTGGACTTAACTGTCAGGGGTCCTTTACCTTTTTTTAAAGGGAAAGCAGGACATTCTGGGATCAAATCAGAAACCGGGACGGCTTCTGTAAATCCGGGACTGTCCTAGGGAAATAAGCTCACTTCGAGCGTCTGGGGGTGGAGACGCTCCTTCAGGTATACTGGGCTGTTTAGGGCTTTCAAGGTCAGCACCAACACTTTGAATTGTGCTCGGAAAGGTACTGGGAGCCAATGTAGGTCTTTCAGGACCGGGGTTATGTGGTCTTGGCGGCCACTCCCAGTCAGAAGTCCAGCAACCGCGTTCTGGATTAGCTGTCTGTTATGTACTGACCTGAATCCTAGAACAATAGGATCCAGAATGCAGCAGTCTGATTGGTCCGCAGGAGCCACCCAATCCAGCTCCAGGTGGAAGTGAATCAGCAACCTGATTGGCCTACAGGAGCAGCCAATCAGGCTGCTGGCAGAAGTCAATCTGCAACCTGATTGGCCCACAGGTGCAGCCCTGAAGTAGCCAATCACGCAAGGCCTATTGTGTAAATAATGTATATAAGCAGACGTTTTTGGGGAAAGAGCCATTCTTCTCTTCTTCCTCTATTGCTACTACAAGCTGAATACAGAGCATGAAATTCACTCTCGACTCTGAGTATATTTCACTGGCGACGAGGATGGGATCCTGCTGAGCTGACCGCCACCACGCACTGCACCGCAGCACCGCCACCTGCCGCACCGCTGCATTGCACCGTGCATCCAGGCTCCAGCTCCAGGACCCAAGGAACCCAGAATGGCAACCGACAGCAGCTTCTCGTCGTTCAACCCAGCATCAGGAGACTGGGAAGGGTACGCCGCCCATTTCAACGTCCTCCTAGAAGCGAAAGAAGTCATCAACGACGCCAAGAAGAGGGCGACATTCTTCAGCGTCTGCGGAGAGGAGATGTTCGAAATCACCCGGGCTCTCCTTGCGCCTAGAGATGCCGCTACCGTTTCTTACAAAACAATAATGGAACGGCGGAAGATTCAACTCAGTACATAACACTGTCATTTCCGGGTCACCTTCCAAGGTAGCCCCACGTAGAGCGCATGGCAGTAGTCCAAGCAGGAGATAACCAGGGCATGGACCAATCTGGCGAGACAGTCTGTGGGCAGGGAGGGTCTCAGCTGAGATTGGTTGCCCATAATGTCTCTTCCTGGCCTTCTGTGGCCCAATGGCGAGTGACGTCTTTCACGCTAGCAACCCTTCTCTCTCACGTTGCCCAGCGAAGGGATTAGATTCCAGTGTTGTCTTTGGCAAAGGCTTGTCTTTCCCGTCGCGTTCGGCTGTCCAGCTCAAGCCCTGCATCAGCATTTAGGCACCCGTCTCATTTTCCATTCCAGAGTTCGGCTCAGCAGGATGTGTGCATGCCCGGGTTTGTGCTGTCCTTTCCTGTCGAGGAAGGGAAACCGGGAAAAGAACGCCAATCGTATCTCTCTCTCTCTCTCTCTCTCTCTCTCTCTCTCTCTCTCTCTCCAGCTCCATCCCTTCTCCTCCTCCGGCAAAGGATGTGAGGATAGGATATGGAAAGCCTCTGCTTCTCTTTTCAGCTCAGTACAGTCTGTCGTTCTTTCCGGGCCAAAAAAACTACGGTCAAGCTTAGCTACGGTTTGCCTGAAAAAGGTGGCGTCATAAACCGCAGCTTGTTGGCTCAGTTGGGCAAATGAATTCGCGATTTGTCCTCGCACGAGAAAGGGAAGCAGATCCCTTCCAGATTCCTCCGGGGGGGGGGGAGAGATGAGGAGAGTTGGGAGCATGTGATATACGGCTCTACCTCTCTATTAAATCGGAACCGGTGAATGTCCCGTGTGAGTGTCTGGAGGCAGTTGGAATTTGGATGGTGGATTGAAGTGGAATAATGACGAGAAGTACTGTTTTGGGGGGACAGGGGGTGGGCAGATGTGGGGGACTCTGGACCCTGAACAGGGTAACTGTGCCCCTGAAGGTCCAGGAGCGCAGCCTGGGAGTCATTTTGGACTCACAGCTGTCTATGGAAGTGCAGGTCAATTCTGTGTCCAGGGCAGCTGTCTTATCAGCTCCATCTGGTACGCAGGATGAGACCCTCCCTGCCCGCAGACTGTCTCGCCAGAGTGGTGCATGCTCTGGTTATCTCCCGGTTGGACTACTGCAATGCGCTCTCCATGGGGCTACCTTTGAAGTTGACTCGGAAAATACTACTAATCCAGAATGCGGCAGCTAGACTGGTGACTGGGAGCGGCCGCTGAGACCATATAAAACCCGTCCAGAAAGACCTATTGGCTCCCAGTACGTTTCTGAGCACAATTCCAAGTGTTTTTGCTGACCTTTAAAGCCCTAAACAGCCTCAGCCCTGTAGACCCAAAAGAGCATCTTCACGCCCATTGTCCAGCTTGGACACTGAGGTCCAGCTCCGAGGGCCCTCTGCCGGTTCCCTCACTGCAAGAGGTGAGGTTGCAGGGAACAAGGCAGAGGGCCTTCTCAGTGGTGGCGCCCGCCCTGTGGAACGCCCTCCTGTCAGATGTCAAGGACATAAAGAACTACCTGACTTTTAGAAGACACCCAAAGGCAGCCCTGTTAGGGAATTTTTTAAATGTTTGACATTTTATTATGTTTTTTTAATATGTTGAAAGTTGCCCAGAGTGGCTGGGCTATAAATAATAAATAAAAACATTTATTATTATTATTATTATTATTATTATTATTATTATTATTATTTATTATTTGTGCAGGGGTATTTGCACTAATAGACAGCTCTCTGGTCTTAATGGTTAAGCTCTCAGGAGTTTCAACAGGCCATTCCCTCCACCACCACAGCCCTGCAGGAATACCGTATGTTCTTGAACTGGAATAAGGCCCCTTGCCTGCAAGGATCACAGAATCATAGAGTTCTGAAGAGACCACAAGGGCCATCCAGTCCAACCCCCTGCCAATCAGGAAACACCTTCAAAGCATTCTTGACATATGCCTGCCAAGCCTCTGCTTAAAGACCTCCAAAGAAGGAGGCTCCACCACACTCCTAGGCAGCAAATTCCACTGTCGAACAGCTCTTACTGTCAGGAAGTTCTTCCTAATGTTTAGGTGGAATCTTCTTTCTTGTAGTTTGAATCCAATTGCTCCGTGTCCACTTCTCTGAAGCAGCAGAAAACATGAGGATTGGTTTGTGTGTATGCAGAAACCTCTGACTTTGTGTGGCCGCAGTGTTGTTTGCTGTCTGCAGCGACGCCCCAATTGCCCCTTTCAGATGACCTCTCCCCCTCCCCCGCCCAAACTCCGCCGAGCGGGATTTTAAATTAGTCTCCCAATATTCCAAGCTCTGAATCCTGATTTGAAGTCTGGCATGACTCGGCTGCTTCTGGGCTGCTCTTTGTATCAACAACTCCTGGCTCCCTGAACTTGCCCATCTTTTGTCTCTCCGCGTTGTGGTTACTGCTTAATGCATTGTTCTAAGTGGGGCCTGATCCCCTCGAACGCGGTATGGACCAGAGTTAATGTGTTATCCTTCCACTTGCCAGGAGAGTCTCCGTGACCGAAACAAACGTGAGTTGCTTCCGAGCAACGCAACCACGTTCCTTCTGGGCTGAATCCTACTTAGAGGAGACCCGCTGAAAACAACGGCCCTAAGTCGCCGTTGCTGTTGTTGACATCTTTCTGCTTCCGAGGGCAAAGTCAAAAAGTTGTTTTTGTCGTTGCAATTCATCTATCTTGAGAGATGATGGAATGTGCCTCGTCTCTGGGTTGCAAGCCTGGGCGGTGTGTCTGGAGGTCCTGGGCTGCCCAGATAATAATAATAATAATAATAATAATAATAATAATAATAATAATAATAATAATAATTTTATTTATACCCTGCCCTCCCCAGCCAAAACCGGTCTCAGGGTGGCTAACACTAGATATAAAACAATTGATTAAGATAGAACTTAAAAACAAGATTAAATACAACATCAAATTAAAATGAAAATGCAAATTAAAATGTAGATTCATACAAAAAGGAAAAACGTGGGAGGGGATCAAGTTGGGTCCAGGCCAAATGCCAGGCGGAACAACTCTGTCTTACAGGCCCTGTGGAAAGAAATCACGTCCCGCAGGGCCCTGGTCTTAGGAGACAGAGCGTTCCTCCAGGTCGGGGCCAGTGTTGAGAAGGCCCTGGTCCTAGTTGAGGCTAACTTGACCTTCCTTCGGGCCTGGAACCTCTAAGGTGTTACTATTTATGGACCTTAAGGTCCTCCGCGGGGCATACCGGGAGAGGCGGTCCCATAAGTACGAGGGTCCTAGGCTGTGAAGGGCTTTAAAGGTCAAAACCAGCACCTTAAATCTGACCCTGTACTCCACCGGGAGCCAGTGCAGCTGGAAAAGCACCGGGTGAATATGCCTGGATGACAAGACCCCACCCCCCCACCCTCGGCATCAAAGATGGGGTCCGAAGGAAAGCAGAGCAAGACGTTGGGCACCAGCTGGACTGCAGGAGTTGCTGGAAGTTGCCGGAGTTGCGCCACCCAACCGCCTTAGGGACTCCGCTCCAGATTTGTGTAGGGTTTACTCCTCAGCCTTTTCTTCTCCCCAAGATATCCCACAAGGCAGTGGAGTTTTCCTTCTCCTAGATGGGCTTCCATCTGCCTCTTTCTTCCCCTCTACAGAAACTGCTCTCTTGACTGTTGGACCCCCTCTTGGTCTCGTCCGCTCCATCCACCAATGCCTGATTTCGCATGCAAGGGAAGCCCCTAATTCACTGATGATGATGATGATGATGATGATGATGATGATGATGATTTATTTATACCACCCCCATCCGGCTGGGTTTTCCCAGCCACTTTGGGCGGCCCCCAGCAGAATATTAAAAACACAATAAAACGTCAGGCATTAGAAACACCCCAATACAGGGCTTCCTTCAAGGGTCTTCCAGAAGTCAAATGGTTGTCTATTGCCTTGACATCTGACAAGAGGGTGTTCCACAGGGCGGGCGCCACCACCGAGAAGGCCCTCTGCCTGGTTCCCTGTAACCCCGCTTCTCACAGGGAGGGGACCGCCAAAAGGCCCTCGGAGCTGGACCTCGGTGTCCGGGCAGAACGATGGGGGTGGAGACGCTCCTTCAGGGATACTTTGCTGAGACCATTTAGGGCTTTCAAGGTCAGCACCAACACTTTGAATTGTGATGGAAACGTCCTGGGAGCCAATGCGGGTCTTTCAGGACCTTGCCTGGTTTAGCAAGCCAGTCAAAGCTGTTACTGGGATGACCGCTGTCGCATCCTGACAGCTTCTAGGAGCTGCAGGTGAGAGATGAGTGCAGGGTGGGGACCCAAGGTGCTCAAACTACCTCAGAAGGAGCATGGTGTGCCCCCCCCCACCAGAGGTACTGCCCCTCCCCTAACACTCCATACACCCCCTGTTTTGTTGTTTAGTCGTGTCCGACTCTTCGTGACCCCATGGACGATAGCACGCCAGGCACTCCTGTCTTCCACTGCCTCCCGCAATTTGGTCAGACTCATGTTTGTAGCTTCGAGAACACTGTCCAACCATCTCGTCCTCTGTCGTCCCCTTCTCCTTGTGCCCTCCATCTTTCCCAACATCAGGGTCTTTTCCAAGGATTCTTCTCTTCTCATGATGTGGCCAAAGTATTGGAGCCTCAGCTTCAGGATCTGTCCTTCCAGTGAGCACTCAGGGCTGATTTCCTTCAGAATGGAGAGGTTTGATCTTCTTGCAGTCCATGGGACTCTCAAGAGTCTCCTCCAGCACCATAATTCAAAAGCATCTTCGGCGATCAGCCTTCTTTATGGTCCAGCTCTCACTTCCATACATCACTACTGGGAAAACCATAGCTTTAACTATACGGACCTTTGTCGGCAAGGTGATGTCTCTGCTTTTTGAGATGCTGTCTAGGTTTATCATTGCCTTTCTCCCAAGAAGCAGGCGTCTTTTAATTTCGTGACTGCTGTCACCATCTGCAGTGATCAAGTGATCACATTATTAACCCCCTGTTAATAATGTCTAATTCAGGCTTCTTCAATCTCAGCCCTCCAGATGTTTTTGGCCTACAACTCCCATGACCCCTAGCTAGCAGGACCAGTGGTCAGGATGCTGGGAATTGTAGTCTCAAAACATCTGGAGGGCCGAGGTTGACGAAGCCTGGTCTAATTGGCCTGCTCTGACCACGAGTTATTTAACTTCAACCCTTTATGTCCAGCACCTGGCGCATATGTACCTTAGCTCAGCCGGTAGAGCTTGAGACTTAATCTCAGGCTTGTGGGTTCGAGCCCCATGTTGGGCAGAAGATTCCTGCATTTCAGGGGTTTGAGCTTGGCGACCCTTGGGGTCGCTTCCAACTCTGGGATAAATAAAAGAACCTGCGTGAATGAAATCAAACGATGCTCTCCAACATGGAATTTGCCCTTTTCACAGCTTCTGCGCATGGCATCAGGATCTTTCCCCCGAACACCAGAGTAGGATCCACCCACAAATTAGAGCTTGGGCACGCACATCAGTTCTGTTTATGGAGATCCCTTTGATCACACATGGACAAGATGCCCAGACCTTCATGGCGACTCGTTTATAGTTTTGTCTTGGTTCCCTTGGTTTAAAAATTCCGTCCGGCCTGGTTGGGCAGCAAAATTAAATATTAAGCATGAAATAGTGATCTTTAAAAGGCTGGTTTCTTTCTCTCTCTCTCTCTCTCTCTGTCTCTCATTCCCCATTAGCAGATCAGGACAATGAGTGTTTGAACCGAGAGGGGAGGCGCAAAGTTAAATTCTAAACTCCTGGCTCAAAATATTATTGCCCAGATTTCGCTTGCTTCCCGTTGCAACCTTTTTTTAAAAAATGTTCTCATTACTTTGATCCTCAGACTATACAAATTGTTCTCTGACGGTTATGATAAGGCTGAAGCTTAGGACACAGCCCGTAATGGATGGCAATGATAACTTTATTCCCAGGTTTCATATCTGTTGAAAGGGGGGGGTATAAGACGCCCCTATGTATAAGATGCCCCCTATTTTGGTGGACTCATACTCAAGAAAATGTGGGGAGATGGCCCCATGTATAAGACGCCTCCTAATTTATGACATTATATTTAAGGGGGGGGACCTAGTCTTATACACCGAAAAATACGGTAGTTTTATATTCCTTATTGAATTATCATTCAATACAATGAATAATTGTATTCATACCACATAAATACAAGTGCACGATATAAGATAAGGCGGAAAAAAGAAAAGAAATAGGACCCGTGTAAGAAAACAAAACAACAACAGAAAAACTGTATGCATTACCAAAAAAAAAAGTGTTAATGTAGTTAACCAAACCTTGACCTAATAGGCAACTTGTTCGTGTGTAGCGAGTTTGTACGTACGGTATCTTCAGTCATTAAAGAAAGCCACATTTTTATTATTATTATTATTCCTGTTCATACTGCATCTTTTTGCCATAGTAAGTGTGCAGAGAGCCCATTCATATTGTCGCTTTGTTAGATTCCATGTCTTGGGCACGTAGAATTCAAAAGGGTTGTTTCCCTCTCCAAATTTCAGATTATTTCGCACAGTCTAGTGAATTATTATTATTCCTAACCGAATGGCGGTGAAACTTTCCGCACAGGTTCATGGCCGAGGAAATCCCCTTTCACGCTTAACGGAGACCCGCTTCTGAGCTTCGCTTCTGAGCAGACAGATCTCGATCTGCAAAAACATCTGTGCCAGGAATGCAAAGTTACATAACTTCTAGAGGAACTGGAGAAAATGAAGCGGAATGGAGGGTTGGCAGAGTATCAGGGGAAAAGACAACCAGTGGTCTAAGGGAACAAGACTGGGCAAGGAAGGAAGGCCACCCCTTATTTCACAGCTGGGGTCGTATCTGTGTGCGATATGAACGAGCTTTTCTCAGTGAAAAACTCGCCAACTAAGCCAAGCAGAGGGAAGAGGAGGAGGAGATTGGCAATGCCTGGTTAAGGGGTTTTAAACTGCTCCTTTCGTAGAATCCTAGAATTGTAGAATTGAAAGGGGGACCCACAGGGTCATCTAATCCAACCCCCTGCAATGGAGGAATCTTTTTTTTTTTGCCCAGAGTGGGACTTGAACCCACAACGCTGAGATTTCATAGATGATCCAATTGTAGAGTTGGAAGGGGCCCACGGGGGACATATGAACCGCTTTGGTTAGAGCGTGATGCTGATTATGCCAGGGTTGCAGTTTCGATCCTCATCTGGGGCATTGCTGCGCATTCCTGCCTTGCAGGGGGGTTGGACTAGATCAGGGGTCAGCAAACTTTTTCAGCAGGGGGCCGGTCCACTGTCCCTCAGACCTTGTGGGGGGCCGGACTATATTTTGAAAAAGAAAAGAAAAAAAGAACGAATTCCTATGCCCCACAAATAACCCAGAGATGCATTTTAAATAAAATGACACATTCTACTCATGTAAAAACATGCTGGTTCCCGGACCGTCCACAGGCCGGATTTAGACGGCGATTTGGCCAGATCCAGCCGCCGGGCCTTAGTTTGGGGACCCATGGACTAGTCACTAGTTGATGCTCAGGGTCCCTCCAAACTCTACAATTCTGTGATTCTACGATTCTCCTTCCAAGCCTTAATTGCAACAGTTCTCCCGCGATTCTCGCGGGTCGCTGCACAGCCAAGCGCTCCCGATTCTCCGTTGCAATCTGTGTATGAAATGTTGTTGTTTCTTCCTTCGTTGCATTGCGATCACGTCTGCCGGCACCTGAAAGCCAGCTTGCAATGATAATTGTGCTTAATATACGGCAGGAGGGGCCGAGAGAGAGAAAGTCTCTGCCTTAGTTTTGTTTTCAAAGGGGTGACAATTCTAGGATTCTATAAAACCAGGTCTCGTTCTTTGCACCGTCGTAACTCGGTCCTTGATCTTATGGTGAAGCATAGCTATGAGATAGAGGGGCTGAATTTGGCCGTCGTGGTCATCATTTCCAATGGATTTACTCTGAGTAGGATTTAGAAAAGCAATGACAAACCTAGACAGCATCTTAAAAAGCAGAGACATCACCTTGCCGACAAAGGTCCGTATAGTTAAAGCTATGGTTTTCCCAGTAGTGATGTATGGAAGTGAGAGCTGGACCATAAAGAAGGCTGATCGCCGAAGAATTGATGCTTTTGAATTATGGTGCTCTTGAGAGTCCCATGGACTGCAAGAAGATCAAACCTATCCATTCTTAAGGAAATCAGCCCTGAGTGCTTCCTGGAAGGACAGATCGTGAAGCTGAGGCTCCAAGACTTTGGCCACCTCATGAGAAGAGAAGACTCCCTGGAAAAGACCCTGATGTTGGGAAAGATGGAGGGCACAAGGAGAAGGGGACGACAGAGGACAAGATGGTTGGACAGTGTTCTCGAAGCTACGAACATGAGTTTGACCAAACTGCGGGAGGCAGTGGAAGACAGGAGTGCCTGGCGTGCTATGGTCCATGGGGTCACGAAGAGTCGGACACGACTAAACGACTAAACAACAACAGGATTTAGTTGGAGGCAACCACCGCTGTCTACCATAGGCAAAGGTTTCCTGAGATACAGGTGCTTCTGGTTCCGAGGGCTTCCTATTCCACCCTCTTGTCGTCAGCGAAGTTTCCTTCTCCTTGGAAACATTGTCCGTCCGCCCTGGGTAGGATTAAGCTGTGGCTATTCTTGCACAGCATCTGAAATCCCTCAGAGCTCTTTATCCCCGTTTGCAGAGAGAGAGAGAGAGAGAGAGAGAGAGAGAGAGAGAGAGAGAGAGAGAGAGAGAGAGAGCCTCGGGGACTTAAAAGTGCAAAGCGGATTGTGCGGCAAAAATAGATCGAGGGGCGGAGGAACGCCTTGTCATGCACTTCCGAGGACACCTCTGACTCTGGCGTGCGACAGCATTGCACAAGCGACGCACAGCCCTGTTCACGAGACCGTTTATTTTTAAAACGGGAAAGTCAAAAGAGCAGCGGCCGAGTTTCTGCTTTGCTGCTTGGGCAGCAGTGTTAGGAAATAAATCCCCATCTCTTTTCTCTCTCTCTTTTAAAGAGAAATCTGCTTTGAATGCTTTTGGTTCCTGTTTAGATGTGCAAATGCAGTTTGCATGTCTGTCCTCTCCAACATTTCTCGGGTGAAAATAGAGATGTCCTATTCCACACCCTCCAGCATTTCTCTGATGGAAAGAGGGGTGTCCTAAGGAAAAGCGGGGACAGCTTTTTAAAATCTGGGACTGTCCCTGGAAAATAGAGAGGCTTGGAGGGTCTAGATGTCCTTTTATAGTTCAAAAGAAGCACTTTTAATTGTGCCCGGAAGCTAATCACTAGCCAAAGCAGTGCTCTCTGCCTGGTTCCCTGTAACCTCGCTTCTCGCAGGGAGGGAACTGCCAGAAGGCCCTCGGACAGAAGGACCTCAGTGTCTGGGCTGAACGATGGGGGTGGAGATCAGCGGTTCGAATCCCCCCCCCAGCTCCTGCCAACCTAGCAGTTTGAAAGCACGCCAGTGCAAGTAGATAAATGGGTATTGCTGCGGTGGGAAGGTAAATGGCGTTTCCGTGCGCTCTGGTTTCCGTCACGGTGTCCCGTGGCGCCAGAAGCGGTTTAGTCCTGCTGGCCACAGGACCCGGAAACGCCGGCTCCCTCGGCCTGAAAGCGAGATGAGCACCGCAAGCCCATAGTCGCCTTGGACTGGACTTCGCCCTCCAGGGGGTCCTTATTATTTATTTATTTGAAAGCTCAAAATCCCGGACACAGGGATGTCCAAAGGAAAGGCGGGATCAAATCAGAAACGGTTGCAGCTTCTGTGAATCTGGGGGTGTCCGTCGAAAATAGGGACATTTGGAGGGTCTGTGTTCAGGTCAAGCCTGCAAGCTTCCCAAAGGCACCTGGTTGATTGGCCACTGCGAGAACAGGATGCTGGGCTTTTGGGCTGTATCCAGTCACCACCTCTTTATGTCCGCAAAGCGTTGGGGGAAATGAGTATGCCATTTCAGGCCTTGTTTCTCAGACGCAGGGTTTTTGCCAATGTGATAAGATTGCCCGACCTCGGGGAGGGGCAGGATCTCAGGAGAGCCGTGAGTCTCCGTCCACAGCTTTCTTCACAGCTATGCCTGAGGTCTATATCTTGCTTGCACTGCGGTTTGACCCGCATTTCCTCTTTGAATGCTGGAGGACTCGTGGTGCCACCCAGCCGCACATGTAGCTTTGTGCTGCCAACATCTTTTGCTGCAGGGCACTTGACAGCAGCGTTAACCCACCTTGCAGGGCTGTTGTGGGGATTGAATGAGGAAGGGGAGAGCCACGGAGCCCGCCTTGAGCTCCCGGGGAAATGCCATAGTAGATAATAATAATAATAATAATAATAATTTATTATTTATACCCCGCCCATCTGGCCGGGTCTCCCCAGCCACTCTTGGCGGCTTCCAACAGAAAAATAAAACACAATAACCTATTAAACAATAAAAGCCTCCCTTAACAGGGCTGCCTTCAGATGTCTTCTAAAAGTTTGGTAGTTGTTTTCCTTTTTGACATCTGTTGGGAGGGCGTTCCACAGGGTGGGCGCCACCACCAAGAAGGCCCTCTGCCTGGTTCCCTGTAACTTGGCTTCTCGCAACGAGGGAACCGCCAGAAGGCCCTCGGTGCTGGACCTCAGTGTCCGGGCAGAATGATGGAGGTGCAGACGCTCCTTCAGGTCTACTGGACCGAGGCCATTTAGGGCTTTCAAGGTCAGCACCAACACTTTGAATTGTGCTCGGAAACGTCCTGGGAGCCAATGTAGATCTTTCAAGACCGGTGTTATGTGGTCTCGGCGGCCGCTCCCAGTCACCAGTCTAGCTGCCACATTCTGGATTAGTTGTAGTTTCCGGGTCACTTTCAAAGGTAGCCCCACGTAGAGCGCATTGCAGTAGTCCAAGCGAGAGATAACTAGAGCATGCACCACTCTGGCCAGACAGTCCGCGGGCAGGTAGGGTCTCAGCCTGCGTACCAGATGGAGCTGATAGACAGCTGCCCTGGACACAGAATTGACCTGCGCCTCCATGGACAGCTGTGAGTCCAAAATGCTAATAATAATATTATGGCCTGCTGGCAGATTGTTGGACAACGGGTTTCAAAAGCTTTCTAGCCAAATCCAGGAATACAGTCTGTGCGAGTCTGGGAATTGTGACAATGGTGACTTTTATCTCTCCCATTTGACCCACCCGAATCGACGCAGGGCTTCCATGCTAGCGAGACTGAATGGACTACATTTGGCAATCCTACAGGGGAGATTCCCAAAATTACCACTCGGAGAGAGAAGGATAGATGCAGTCGTGCCTGTTCTCCTGCACTGACCCTGGCATCAGACAATTCTATCTAAGTCCATTAATGCTTTGGTTGTTCACTCTAGAATCGTAGAGTTGGAAGGGACCCCCGAGGGTCATCTAGTCCAACCCCCTGCAATGTAGGCATCTCAGCTAAAGTATCCATGACAGATGGCCATCCAACCTCTGCTTAAAAACATCCAAGGAAGGAGAGTCCACAGCAGGCACCCCCAAACTTCGCCCCTCCAGATGTTTTGGACTATAATTCCCATCTTCCCCGACCACTGGTCCTGTTAGCTAGGGTTCATGGGAGTTGTAGGCCAAAACATCTGGAGGGGCGAAGTTTGGGGGTACCTGGTCCACAGCCTCCCGAGGGAGACCGTTCCTCTGTCGAACTGCTCTTACTGTCAGAAAGTTCTTCCCGATGTTGAGTCGGAACCTCCTTTCTTGCAACTTGAAGCCATGGGTTCGAGTCCTACCCATCAGAGCAGGAGAAGACAAACTTGTTTATGTTCCCTCTTCAGTGTGACAGCCTTTGAGATATTTGAGGGTGGCTATCATATCATCTAGTAGACTCAGTTCCATGGGCCCTTTTGATTCCATCTAAATTTGTTAATCTGTTGGTTGTTAGCAGGGAGTGGTGATCAGATAAACATAGGCTATCCTTTGTTATGGTTACACAGGATGGAGATAGCAGCCCGGTTTCCGAAACAGGCAATGAGGATTTCCTAATGTTCAATAAACATTAAGTGTAAAGTGCAGATTTTGCAAAGTGGGTTTATTGTGCCAAACCCCGCTGGAATCTTGCCTATATTGCCAATAGAGGTTCGAGAATTTGAGAGCCTGAGAACCGCATGGATCATGCTCATCTCAAGGGAAAGCATCACCTGCAGGTTTTGGCCAATGTGGGGGGGACAGGATGCTCACCGAGACCTGCCTTGCGTCTGATCTAGCAGAGATATTGTCTTACTGTCTAATGAATGATAGCGAAACAGGGGGCCTTATCTGCGGGCATCCGAGACCTAGAGGCATCTGGCAGTGCCATTGTGCGAACGGGATGCTGGGCAAAATGGGACCACAGGCCGGCTCCGAGACACCTCTGAAGTTCTTGCGAGTCACAGTGGGAGAGAAGCTCTTGCCCTTCTGCCTGTGGGTTGCTGTTTTTTTTTCCCCTGGAGGGACCAGGAAAAACAGGATCCAGGACTTTTGATGCAGGAGACAGAGCCGCAGGAATCTCCTGAAGCTCCCGCCATCCTGCCAAGAGGACTCAGATGAAACGCTCCTTCTCGTTCCACCCAGCATGCCAGGCGACCTCTGCAGAAAGCTGGCAGGCCATCAGAGGGGCATCTCGCATCCGTATCCCTGCCTCCTGGAAGAAGCAGAGGGAGATGCAAAACTTCTTGCAGGCAGGGGGTGCTGCCACAGGAGGAAGGGATGTCAGAGGGGCAAACAGCCCCCGCCTGAGAACTAGAAATAGTCTTTCCCGCCCCCTTACAGTAAAGGTTCCCAACCAAAATGGGAACCAAAATGGTCAAAGGCCTGGAAACGATGCCTTATGAGGAACGGCTTAGGGAGCTGGGTATGTTTAGCCTGGAGAAGAGGAGGTTAAGGGGTGATATGATAGCCATGTTCAAATATATAAAAGGATGTCATGTAGAGGAGGGAGAAAGGTTGTTTTCTGCTGCTCCAGAGAAGCGGACACGGAGCAATGGATTCAAATTTCAAGAAAGAAGATTCCACCTAAACATTAGGTAGAACTTCCTGACAGTAAGAGCTGTTTGACAGTGGAATTTGCTACCAAGGAGTGTGGTGGAGTCTCCTTCTTTGGAGGTCTTTAAGCAGAGGCTTGACAGGCATATGTCAGGAATGCTTTGATGGTGTTTCCTGCTTGGCAGGGGGTTGGACTGGATGGCCCTTGTAGTCTCTTCCAACTCTATGATTCTATGATTCCCTGGAAATCCACCTTTAAGCGAACAAGGAAAGATGCAGTGGGAAATTTACGTTGTTTTTTCATAGAATCCTCGAGTTGAAAGGGAACCCTCTAGCCCAACCCACTTGGAATGCAGGAATCTAAGCAAAAGCAAAATATTACACACCTGTATTTCCACATACAGCCGTACCTTGGCTCTCGAACGCCTTGCGACTCGAACGTTTTGGCTCCCGAACGCCACGAACCCTGGGCGGCTTCCGACATATATAAAAACATAATAAAGTACTTTAAAGTGATTTTTTTATATATAAAAAACAGGTAGATGGCTTATGGGAGGGACAGTTGGCTCTTTTGCAATCCCTGGAATGCCTTGCAATGCCTTCTTGGGTTCCATGATCACTGCAGATGGTGACAGCAGTCACGAAATTAAAGGACGCCTGCTTCTTGGGAGAAAAGCAATGACAAACCTAGACAGCGTCTTCAAAAGCAGAGACATCACCTTGCCGACAAAGGTCCGTATAGTTAAAGCTAGTAGTGATGTATGGAAGTGAGAGCTGGACCATCAAGAAGGCTGATCGCCGAAGAATGGATGCTTTTGAATTATGGTGCTGGAGGAGACTCTTGAGAGTCCCATGGACTGCAAGAAGATCAAACCTCTCCATTCTTAAGGAAATCAGCCCTGAGTGCTCACTGGAAGGACAGATCCTGAAGCTGAGGCTCCAAGACTTTGGCCACCTCATGAGAATAGAAGACTCCCTGGAAAAGACCCTGATGTTGGGAAAGATGGAGGGCACTAGGAGAAGGGGACGACAGAGGACGAGATGGTTGGACAGTGTTCTCGAAGCCACCAACATGAGTCTGACCAAACTGCGGGAGGCAGTGGAAGACAGGAGTGCCTGGCGTGCTCTGGTCCATGGGGTCACGAAGAGTCGGGCAGGACTAAACGACTAAACAACAACAATGCCTGGAATGATCACTTGCAGAAGGGGCGTTGCCCCTTCCCTCCGGGATTCCTTGGCCACATAAAAGAGCTGTGTTCCTCACCACCCACTGGTGTTGGAAGCTCCCGTTGTCCTAGGCTCACCCCTGAAACTGTGGTGCAAGGCTTTGCCAGAGGGAGGGAGGAAATTCTGATTGGGAAACAGCGAGAGGCAATCTCTCCCAGGTGTGGCAGGGGACACTGCAATAACCCTGGGCTGCTGACCCACAAGCCTGCTTGTGACTCTCCCCACCCCGCACGGGGCAAAGGGAGTCAGCTGTGAGAGAGCTCAAGAGGTTTGCACATCCCTGGAGTGCCGAAAAATGCAAGTGTCCGGGCTGAGCGATGGGGGTGGAGATGCTCCTTCTGTGAGAGCACAAGGGCTTCCTTCAGATGTCTTCTTGAAGTCATATAGTTTATTTTCTTGACATCTGATGGGAGGGCGTTCCACAGGGCGGGCTCCACTACCAAGAAGGCCATCTGCCTGGTTTCTATACTGGCATAGAATCATAGAATCATAGAGTAGGAAGAGACCACAAGGGCCATCCAGTCCAACCCCCTGCCAAGCAGGAAACACCATCAAAGCATTCCTGACATATGCCTGTCAAGCCTCTGCTTAAAGACCTCCAAAGAAGGAGACTCCACCACACTCCTTGGCAGCAAATTCCACTGTCAAACAGCTCTTACTGTCAGGAAGTTATTCCTAATGTTTAGGTGGAATCTTCTTTCTTGAAGTTTGAATCCATTGCTCCGTGTCCGCTTCTCTGGAGCAGCAGAAAACAATCTTTCCTCCTCCATATGACATCCTTTCATATATTTGAACATGGCTAGCATATCACCCCTTAACCTTCTCTTCTCCAGGCTAAACATGCCCAGCTCCCTAAGCCGTTCCTCATAAGGCATCGTTTCCAGGCCTTTGACCATTTTGGTTGCCCTCTTCTGGACACGTTCCAGCTTGTCAGTATCCTTCTTGAACTGCGGTGCCCAGAACTGGAGACAGTACTCCAGGTGAGGTCTGACCAGAGCAGAATACAGTGGTACTATTACTTCCCTAGATCTAGATGCTATACTCCTATTGATGCAGCCCAGAATTGCATTGGCTTTTTTAGCTGCTGCATCACACTGCTGACTCATGTCAAGTTTGTGGTCTACCAAGACTCCTAGATCCTTTTCACCTGTACTGCTCTCAAGCTAGGTGCCACCCATCCTGTATTTGTGCCTTTCAATTTTTTTTTGCCCAAGTGTAGTACCTTACATTTCTCCTTGTTAAAATTCATCTTGTTTGCTTTGGCCCAGCTCTCTAATCTGTTAAGGTCATTTTGAAGTGTGGTCCTGTCCTCTAGGGTATTAGCCACCCCTCCTAATTTGGTGTCGTCTGCAAACTTGCTCAGGATGCCCTCAAGCCCATGCATGTCCCTGCATCGCAGGGGGTTGGACTAGACGACCCTTGGGGTTACCTTCCTGCTCTGCAATTCTATGATTCGTACATTGTTACCTGGGTTTTTCCCCATTCCTGCAATTCTATGTCACGCCTTTCCTTAGGACGTCCCTATTTTCATCAGGGAAATGTCGGAGGGTATGGAGTTATGTGAGCCAAGGGGATAAGTAACTCTGCAGCCTTTAGAAGACATCTGAAGGCAGCCCTATACAGTAGTACCTCAGAATAATAATAATAAATAATTATTATTATTATTATTATTTAATAATAATTTATTATTTATACCCCGCCCATCTGGCTGGGTTTCCCCAGCCACTCTGGGCGGCTTCCAACCAAATATTAAAAACAATACAGCATCAAACATTAAAAACTTCCCTAAACAGGGCCGCCTTCCGTTGTCTTTTAAAAGTTAAATAGTTGCTTATTGCCTTGACATCTGCTGGGAGGGCGTTCCACAGGGCGGGTGCCGCCACCGAGAAGGCCCTCTGCCTGGTTACCTGTAACCTCGCTTCTAGCAGCGAGGGAACCGCCAGAAGGCTCTCGGCGCTGGACCTCAGTGTCTGGGATGGACAGTGGGGGTGCAGACGCTCCTTCAGGGATACAGGACCGAGGCCATTTAGGGCTTTAAAAGTCAGCACTAACACTTTGAATTGTGCTCGGAAACGTACCGGGAGCCAATGAAGATATGGTTATATGGTCTTGGCGGCCGCTCCCAGTCACCAGTCTAGCTGCCACATTCTGGATTAGTTGTAGTTTCCGGGTCACCTTCAAAGGTAGCCCCAGGTAGAGCGCATGGCAGTAGTCCAAGCGGGAGATAACCAGAGCATGCACCACTCTGGCTAGACAGTCTGCAGGCAGGGAGGGTCTCAGCCTGCGTACCAGATGGAGCTGATAGACAGCTGCCCTGGACACAGAATTGACCTACGCCTCCATGGACAGCTGTGAGTCCTTCGGGGCACAGTTAACCCATTCAGGATCAGGGAGTCCTCCATACCAGCCCACCCCCTGTCTCCCAAGAACAGTATTTCTATCTTGTCAGGATTCAACCTCAATCCGTTAGCCGCCATGCATCCTCCAACCGCCTCCAGGCACTCACACAGGACCTTCACCGCCTTCACTGGTTCTGATTTGAAAGAGAGGTAGAGCTGGGTATCATCCGCATACTGATGAACACCCAGCCCAAACCCCCTGATGATCTCTCCTAGCAGCTGCATATAGATGTTAAAAAACATGGGGGAGAGGACAGAACCCTTAGGCACCCCACAAGTGAGAGCCCAGGGGTCTGAGCATTCATCCCCCACCACCACTCTCTGAACACGGCCCAGGAGGAAGGAGCGGAACCACTGTATGACAGTGCCCCCAGCTCCCAACCCCTCTAGACGGTCCAGAAGGATGTTATGGTCGATGGTGTCAAAAGCCGCTGAGAGATCCAGCAGAACTAGGAAACAGCTCTCACCTTTGTCCCTAGCCCGCCGGAGATCATCGACCAGCATGACCAAGGCAGTTTCAGTCCTATGATGAAGCCTGAATCCCGACTGGAAGGGATCCAAATGGTCCGCTTCTTCCAGGCGTGCTTGGAGTTGCTCAGCAACCACTCGCTCAACCACCTTGCCCAAGAATGGAAGATTCGAGATTGGGCGGTAGTTGGCCATATTGGCCGCATCTAAAGATGGTTTTTTAAGAAGCGATTTAATGACTGCCTCTTTCAGTGGGCCTGGGAAGGCTCCCTCACAGAGGGAAGCATTCACCACCCCACAGAGCCCATCGCCCAGCCCTTCCCGGCTTGCTTTTATCAGCCAGGATGGACAAGGATCAAGGAGACAGGTGGTTGGTTTCACTCGTCCAAGCAGCCTGTCCACATCCTCGGAGGTAACAGATTGAAATTGATCCCATATAACATGACTAGACAGGGCTCTGGCACTCTCCCACCCTGGCCCTGCTCCCACGGTGGTGTCTACCTGCTTCCGAATCTGAGCGACGTTATCTGCAAAAAACTTTGCAAATGCATTGCAGGAGATCTTGGGGTCCCTACCAGGCCCCAATGACGAAGGTGGTTCCGATAGATTGCGAACCACCTGAAAAAGTCTCCTGCTGCTGTTTTCTGCAGATGCAATAGAGGCGGCAAAGAAGGTCCTCTTCACCGTTGCCATCACCACTTGGTAGGCTTGGCGTTGAGCTGTAACCCATGTCCAGTCTGATTCTAGCTGTCTCATCAATTGTTCCATCACCCTCAGCTCTGGGGAAAACCACGGGGCTGCCCCGGGCTCCATGCAATCGGAGAGTGCGCTTTGGAGCCAGACAGTCAATAGCCTTGGTTAACTCCATATTCCAGTGGGCCACCAGGGAATCGGCTGAAAGGCCATCAACATGGGATAAAGCATCCCCTATCACTCTCTGGAAACCATTAAGTGGCGGGGGGCGGACCGTCCAAATTGGTCCCACCTCCCTGCAGAGGGGAAGGGTCGCGGAGAAGTCCAGTTGCACCAGAAGTCGGACGGACTCCGTTCCGGAAGTCCGCTCGACTTCCAAAATGTTCGAAAACCAAAGGTGTTGCTTCCGATTGGTTGCAGGAAGCTCCTGCAGCCAATCGGAAGCTGCGGAATCCCCGCCGGACGTTCGACTTCCAAAAATAGTTCACAAACCGGAACAGTTGACGGCGCTCAGGAGCCAAAACATTTGAGAAGTAAACTGTTTTAAAACCAGTACGACTATAGGGAAGCGTGTTTTTTTTTAATGTTTCATTTTTTATTATGTTTTTATCTATGTTAGAAGCCACCCAGAGCGTCTGGGGCAACGCAGTCATATGGGTGGGGTATAAATATAATAAATCACCATCACCGTCATAGAATAGGGCATCCCTATTTTTATTGGAGACATGTTGGAGGGTGATGGAACAAGATTTCTCTATTTCCATCAGAGAAATGTTGGAGGGGATGACAATTCTCAGATGACATTGTTATTATTATACAATGATGATGATGATGATGAAATAGGACAGGCTTCCTCAATCTCGGCCCTCCAGATGTTTTGAGACTACAATTCCCATCATCCCTGACCACTGGTCCTGCTAACTAGCAGAGAAATGATGATCAGGTTGTAGGGGAAACCCTTCTGTGCCCCCGAAACTAGGCGACATGGGCAAAAGCCAGGGGTCGATTCAAGGCGCCTTCCTGCAGATGCAGTCTCGATTTGCGCATGGTTTGACGGGGAGGAAACATCTGCAGGGTGCGAGTGCGAGTTTCGGAACACCACGTTCTCCCCTCCTCTAGCAACCGTGGGTGGAGGCAGCCGAGTTAATCTGATAAAAAAGGGATCCTTAAAGGGAAACATCGCTGGCCTCCCCTCCTTAATCTCATTTGCTGATTCTCCTGCTCTGAGCAGAGGCTGGAAGCTGCAAGGGCGACTTGTCGTCAGAGGGAGCTGTTTTGGACCTCCAAAGCGGCTTTTGTGCAAGGTCAGAGCTTGGGGGTGGGCTCTGTGGGGGTGGGGGCTCGGCTTGCTTCGTTTTGGAGCAGGTCTTCCCTACCTGAGGTCTAGGGGCCCAGGCGTGCGGCCCTCGCCTTTCTGCCTGCCCCCCCCCGGCTCCCCTCAAGCTTCGGCTCCTCCCCAGGCCGCCCCCGCCTGCCTCACTTCCTCTGCGAAGGAGTGCTTCACCTGCATGAAAGGTGTCCTTCGATTGCAACCGGGCTCCTGGGTTACCTGGATGAAAGATGGAGAAATTTGAGCAGCAGGTGTGTGTGTTTGTGTGTGTGTGTGTGTGTGTGTGAATGAGAGAGAGAGAGAGAGAGATGGAGAATGTATATGCCAGCCAAGTTGGTGCGGCCCCCAGAAAGTTGCCCAAAGCAGAATGCGGCCCTCGACGTCCCATTCCTGTTTTTATTATTTTATTACTGCTACTGCTACTATTTCAAATCTTTTTAATTGGAAACTTCACAAATGTTAACATAAATGACTTTATCCATTGACTTCCGAACCTCTCCTTCCATGGTTTCCATATTTACCCTTTTCACATTTGTTTTAAGCTATTAATCTTAACAACTAACTCCGTTGCTCATATTTCAAGTCCAGCTCGCATTTTCGCATTCCCTATACAGTAGTAGTTCTTTAAATACTCAGTAACAGGTCTCCAGTCCTCAATTATTATTTTGGGGGGCATTTTGGTCTCCAATCTTTGCTGTTAATCTTGCCAGTTCCTCGTACTCCATTGTTCTCAAAAGCCATTCTTCTTTTGTTTTAAACCTCTCCTTCTTTCCATCTTTGGGCATACAGTGTGTGTGTGTGTATTAATCAACTCTTTTGATACATCATTATCTAGAATATTATTATTATTATTATTATTATTATTATTACCTTGCAGGGAGTCTCAGTTTTGAACCGTTTACTTGTGGGTAGAAACGTAGCTCTCTCTGCGCAAGTGGTCCCAGCGGTCTTGTAGGCAGTGTTGTTCGGTGGTTAGAATAAGCAGGCTTTTGAAAAGTTCTGCCTGCCATCTTGATTCAAAATGGCACCCGAGTGTTGGAGGAAACCTGTTGCTCATCCTTGTGGGCCGTTGCGCAAATCATTACCCAAAATGCACCGCAAGCAAGCAACTTTCTAAAATATAGTTAGGCTGACATGCACATTTCGCTCTTCTGTTTTTAATTAAAGGTATTTACGTGCTTTTATTGTGTGTTTATTGTGCAAACCGCCCTGGGATTGAGGGTGCTGTATTAACAATAATTAAAGTAATATTTAACAGGATAATTACAGGCTCCAGAAGGCCTCATAAATTTGGTCATATGCCTTCTTGGCCTGGCTATTGGTTCTTAGGTGCAATTCTGCACACCGCAGCTTAAGAAGGATGTTGGCAAGCTGGAACATGTGCAGAGGAGAGCAACCCAAATGATCAAGGGTCTGGAAACTAAGCCTGATGAGGAACGGTTGAAGGAGCTGGGGATGTTTAGCCTGGAAAAGAGGAGACTGAGAGGAGATAGGATAGCCATCTTCAAATACAGTGGACGCTCGGGTTGCGAACGTGATCCGTGCGGGAAGCACGTTCGCAACCCGCGTCTGCGTGTCTGTGCATGCATGGGTCATGATTCGGCGCTTCTGCGCATGCGCAAAGGGCGGTTTAGCGCTTCTGCACACACACTGAAACCCAGAAGTAACCCATTCCGGTACTTCCGGGTTCGGCGTGGAGTGCAACCCGAAAAGACGCGACCTGAAGCAGCTGTAACCCGAGGTATGACTGTGTCACATGGAAGATGGAGCAAGCTTGTTTTCTCCTGCTTTGGAGAAAACAAGGGCTTCAAGTCGCAAGACAGGAGATTCCAACTAAATATCAGGAAGAACTTACTGACAGTAAGAGCCGTCCAGCAGTGGAACGGTCTCCCTAGGGAGGTGGTGGACTCTCCTTCCTTGGAGGTTTTTAAGCAGAAGCTGGACAGCTGTCTGTCATGGATGCTTTAGTTGAGATTCCTGCATTGCAGGGGGTTGGACTAGATGACCCTCGGGGTCCCTTCCAACTCTTAAAATTCTATGATTTGTACATTGTTATCTGGGCTTTTCCCCATTCCTGCCTGGAGATCCCAGGGATTCAGCTTGTCCAAAGCTGTTTCTCTCAGCCGCGGTGCCTTTCTCTCTAACTGCAGCACAACTAATAATAATAATAATAATAATAATAAATTTATACCCTGCCAATCTGGCTGAGTTTCCCCAGCCACTCTGGGAGGCTTCCAACAGAATACAGTGGTACCTTGGTTCTCAAACTTAACCTGTTCCGGAAGTATTAAATAGTGAGTAGATGACACAGCGATTCTTCAAGAAGCTCTTTATTTGGAAGCTGGAACAGAACTGAACTGCATTGCCGAGCTGGCCTGCTTTTATAGAGGCTGGCTCAAACAATGTATCAAACATGATTCAAAGTTCCCTCCTAAAGTTCCCTCCTAAAACAACTGTCAAGGACCTGAGGGAAAACTATATACAGTGGTGCCTCGCTAGACGAATTTAATTCGTTCCACGGGTCAATTCGTATAACGAAAAATTTGTCTAGCGAATCCCATAGGAATGCATTGAATTTTTTTTCTTTCTTTGCCCATAGGAATGCATTAATTGAATTTCAATGCATTCCTATGGGAAACCGCGATTCGCTAGACAAATTTTTCGTAAAATTAATTCGCCTTGCGAGGCAACCTCCGCTCGAAAAATCTCCTCGTTAAGCGAAAAATTCGCCTTACAGGGCATTCGTCCAGCGAGGCACCACTGTACACTAATACAAAAGAGGAAGTCGGTTCCAAAACCAAAGCGTTCCCAAACCAAGGCGCGCTTTCCCATAGAAAGTCATGCAAAACGGATTAATCCGTTCCAGACCTTTAAAAAACCCTAAAACAGCAATTTAACATGTCCTGTGTCCAGGGCAGCTGTTTATCAGTTCCATCTGGTATGCAGGCTGAGACCCTACCTGCCTGCAGACTGTCTCGCCAGAGTGGTACATGCTCTAGTTATCTCCCGCTTGGACTACTGCAATGTGCTCTACATGGGGCTACCTTTGAAGGTGACTCGGAAACGACAACTAATCCAGAATGCGGCAGCTAGACTGGGGACTGGGAGCGGCCGCCAAAACCACATAACACCGGTCTTGAAAGACCTACATTGGCTCCCAGTACGTTTCCGAGCACAGTTCAGAGTGTTGGTGCTGACCTTGAAAGCCCTAAATGGTCTCGGTCCAGTATACCTGAAGGAGCGTCACCACCCCCATCATTCTGCCTGGACACTGAGGTCCAGCTCCGAGGGCCTTCTGGCGGTTCCCTCGTTGCGAAAAGCCAAGTTGCAGGGAACCAGGCAGAGGGCCTTCTCGGTGGTGGCACCCACCCTGTGGAACGCCCTCCCATCAGATGTCAAAGAGAAAAACAGCTACCAGATTTTTAGAAGACATCTGAAGACAGCCCTGTTTAGGGAGGCTTTTAATGTTTAATTGATTATTTTATTTCATTTTTCTGTTGTGAGCCGCCCAGAGTGGCTGGGGAAACCCAGGCAGATGGGCGGGGTATAAATAAATTATTATTATTATTATTATTATTATTATTATTATTATTATTATGGATTTTACTATCTAACGAGGCCATTGATCCATAAAATGAAAGCAATCAACAATGTACTGCAGCCACACAATCAATCCATCAGTAGCCGAACTGGGTTTCACACAGTCACAAAAACAACACAAAAAAAGAGCCACAAAAACAAAACCGCAAAAATAAAAAACAAAAACAGACAGACCTCAGCGTAACACTCAAAACGGAGCACGTTCGGCTTCCGAAAATTTTTCAGAAACTGGAAGGCTTCCTTCTGGGTTTGCAGTGTTTGGATACCAAGTTGTTTTGAGTAACAAGGCATTTGAGAACCAAGGTACCACGATAAAACATCAAACATTAAAAACTTCCCTAAACAGGGTTGCCTACAATTTGGAAGTGGTTTGCATGTAGTCTGCCAGACTAGGGCATCCATCTCCGGTCCTCGATTCCTGGCAGCAAGTTACCCCAGTTCCCAAAGTCCAAGCCCGGTGAGAGAAAGAAAAGGCCCCTGGCCTGAAACCAAATCCCCTTTTGGGTGCCCCCCACCACAACCCCTCGGAAGCATCAAATAGCTCTTTGCATTCATCAAACGGCGAGATGACCTTTCGCAGGAGCCGAGAGCACCCGAGTCCACCATAACCGCCGGCAAAGGGCTTTGTGTGCATGTGTGTCGTCTAACAGTTTCGTTTCTATAGCAACCGGCTCCCCAGGATTTCCCTGGAAACGCCAGAGAGGCGCTTGGGCCCGTCGACCAGGCCGGATTTATTTATTTTCAAGCGAATCGGGAGAATTCAGATGAGAGCGATTTTGCCACTGGTGGGCCCATCCATAAGGTGATACTGGGCCATCCTTGTTCTTATTCTGATCACTGTTTTATTCAAAGAATTTCAGTTCTAGAAAATAAAGTGATGAAAGATCTTGTATGATAGATAGAGAAGCTATAACCAGTTGCATTTCCAGACGTTATTATCTCCAGGCACGGTCAAACTCGGCCCTCCAGATGTTTTGGGACTACAGTTCCCATCATCCCTGACCACCGGTCCTGTTAGCTAGGGATGATGGGAGTTGTAGTCCCAAAACATCTGGTTTGGCCATGCCTGATCTAGACGTATGAGTGATATTATTGTCCTAATACATATGTTGTTGTCGTTTAGTCGTTTAGTTGTGTCCGACTCTTCGTGGCCCCATGGACCGTAGCACGCCAGGCCCTCCTGTCTTCCACTGCCTCCGGCGGTTTGGTCAAACTCATGTTGTTAGCTTTGAGAACACTGTCCAACCATCTCGTCCTCTGTCGTCCCCTTCTCCTTGTGCCCTCCATCTTTCCCAACATCAGGGTCTTTTCCAGAGAGACTTCTCTTCTCATGAGCTGGCCAAAGTATTGGAGCCTCAGCTTCAGGATCTGTCCTTCCAGTGAGCACTCAGGGCTGATTTCCTTCAGAATGGATAGGTTTGATCTTCTAGCAGTCTATGGGACTCTCAAGAGTCTCCTCCAGCACCATAATACATATACTGTATTATTATTAGTGACCTACAGCATTCTGCATAAACCCTTTCCAAATGTCAATATCGTGTTGCAAAAATTGGCGAGAGCCAATTATTTTTTAAAAAAACCTTTAAAATCATAGAAAGCCCCAAAAAACCTCAACAACTTTGACAACAACAAAAAAATGTGACAGCAACTTTGTCCAGGTTTTCACTAAAGGTCTAAAGGTGGGGGGGAAAAAATCTGGCTTGCTTTGAGGGAAGATGCGCACTAGGAACTTCGGTGATTCATAGCTCAGCCTTCTAGTGACTAGCCTTTGCCGAGAAGTAGAAACTGATAATAGGAAATATTTGACACATGCTGGTATAAAAACAAGCCTAGAGCTGGCTGGAGTCTACATATAGTTAGTTGCGAGTTGCACCCTTCCCCTAGCTAATTGCTTAAGCTTTTGCGAAAGCGTGGAATACGCAGAAACATTCCAACTAGGTACACAGTGGGAAGTGCCGTTGATAGAGAATTGTTGCTGTCGATTTATCTATGCTTTGGCATCCTCAACAATACAGTGTGGTGTGTGTGTGTTGTTGAAACCAGGATGAGGAAAGTGGAGGATTAGCTGTTGCCTGCAATGAGTAAATGGACCTGCCAGTTCTGGAGAGATTATCACGGAGCTGGCTGCGTATGTGTGGGTGTTTTGGGGGTGGGAAGCAGTGGGGCTGTGCCTCGCTGGTGACTCAGACATATTCAAGGAGTGGCTAAACCTGACGGCTGTGCTCTCTGCCCAGTGCCGGATTTACGTGTAAGCTAAACAAGCTATAGTGTTTTTACATGAGTAGTATGTGTGCTTTTAATTTCGTGACTGCTGTCACCATCTGCAGTGATCAAGGAGCCCGAGAAAGTAAAATCTCTCACTGCCTCCATTTCTTCCCCTTCTATTTGCCAGGAGGTGATGGGACCAGTGGCCATGATCTTGGTTTTTTTTTTTATGTTGAGCTTCAGACCATATTTTGCGCTCTCCTCTTTCACCCTCATTAAAAGGTTCCTTTAATTCCTCCTCACTTTCTGCCATCAAGGTTGTGTCATTTGCATATCTGAGGTTGTTGATATTTCTTCCGGCAATCTTAATTCCGGCTTGGGATTCATCTAGTCCAGCCTTTCGCATGATGAATTCTGCATATAAGTTAAATAAGCAGGGAGACAATATACAACTTTGTCGTACTCCTTTCCCAATTTTGAACCAATCAGTTGTTCCATATCCAGTTCTAACTGTAGCTTCTTGTCCCACATAGAGATTTCTCAGGAGACATGAGGTGATCAGGCACTCCCATTTCTTTAAGAAATTGCCAAAGTTTGCTGTGGTCGACACAGTCAAAGGCTTTTGCATAGTCAATGAAGCAGAAGTAGATGTTTTTCTGGAACTCTCTAGCTTTCTCCATAATCCAAACCTAGACAGCATCTTAAAAAGCAGAGACATCACCTTGCCGACAAAGGTCTGTATAGTTAAAGCTATGGTTTTCCAAGTCGTGATGTATGGAAGTGAGAGCTGGACCATAAAGAAGGCTGATCGCCGAAGAATTGATGCTTTTGAATTCTGGTGCTGGAGGAGACTCTTGAGAGTCCCAGGGACTGCAAGAAGATCAAACCTATCCATTCTGAAGGAAATCAGCCCTGAGTGCTCACTGGAAGGACAGATCCTGAAGCTGAGGCTCCAATACTTTGGCCACCTCATGAGAAGAGAAGACTCCCTGGAAAAGACCCTGATGTTGGGAAAGATGGAGGGCACTAGGAGAAGGGGACGACAGAGGACGAGATGGTTGGACAGTGTTCTCGAAGCTACGAACATGAGTTTGACCAAACTGCGGGAGGCAGTGGAAGACAGGAGTGCCTGGCATGCTCTGGTCCAGGGGTTCCCAACAAAATTTTCTCGAGGACCCATCATCGAGCCGCTATTGTGACAAGGACCCCCATTAATTCCTAATCCTAAAATTAAAAAGTGAGAGCCAAATTAAGAGTCTTTTTATATTTTATATTTATACGTTTTTTAAAGTTCTTCCTCTTTATCTGTAGGCCTTTGTCGTTTTAACGAACCACTTTTTAACCAACGGTCCATTTTTAACTACGCGAACTGTAGCTTCCGCGAAAAACAACGCTTTGTTTACAAACACTACTGTTTTGCAAAGAGGCAGCGCGTGCCAGGGAGGAGGGAGGGGAATGGAGAAGACAGGGTACCTGCGCAGTAGTGCACAAATGAAGCCGACGCGCGCAAAGCATCTTGGGGAGGTGAGCGTTAGTAGAATGCGCGTGCTGCCTCTTTGCAAAACAGTAGTGTTTGTAAAGCACCACCTAACGGCATACAGCAGAACTACTGCCTCTATCTAATTCTAGTTTTGCGCTAGACTCTGCTCATGCAGGAAGCGGCCAAAACAAAAAATCTGTTATCATACGAAATATATTTAATATATTTTTTATTCTAATAGCATCTTGCGGACCCCTCTGGCATAGCTCGCGGACCCCTGGGGGTCCCCGGACAACCTGTTGGGAACCACTGCTCTGGTCCATGGGGTCATGAAGAGTCGGACACGACTAAACGACTAAACAACAAAAACAACAACAATGTGTGCTTTTATTTAAAACTATCTGGGCCTGCACGCGTTGCTGTGCGTTAGTCTGTCAAATGGAGGGTAATAGTCCCCCTTCAGATCCCCCTGAGCCTCAGAGTCCCCCTGTTTTTACAGGATCTCGTGGCGGAGGCGGGGTTTGTGGGTGTGGCGCATTGTTGTGGGTAATCCCTGTGACTGTCCCCACCGTGTCCCAATCCATGATCTATTCTGTTTGTTCCCACCCCCCTCTCCGTGACCGGCGTATCTCATGACGTTTTGAAGGATGGTATTTATTTTTGTCTTGTGGTTATTTGCTGGGGGATTTTTTTTGGGAGGGGGTAGTGGTGAAGGTGGGATGTAAGAAGTTGGTGAGGGTGGGGTTTGTGGGTGTGGCGTAGACTCCATGGGGAGAGAGGGGGTGTAGGAGGAGGAGCTGAGGGAATAACGCCACTTGAGGGCGCTGTTTTAGTTTGTGGAAAAGCAGGTCTGTACCAGCACAGGTAAGAATCATAGAATCATAGAATCATAGAGTTGGAAGAGACCACAAGGGCCATCCAGTCCAACCCCCTGCCAAGCAGGAAACACCATCAAAGCATTCCTGACAAATGGCTGTCAAGCCTCTGCTTAAAGACCTCCAAAGAAGGAGACTCCACCACACTCCTTGGCAGCAAATTCCACTGCCGAACAGCTCTTACTGTCAGGAAGTTCTTCCTAATGTTTAGGTGGAATTTTCTTTCTTGTAGTTTGAATCCGTTGCTCCGTGTCCGCTTCTCTGAAGCAGCAGAAAACAACCTTTCTCCCTCCTCTATATGACATCCTTTTATATATTTGAACATGGTTATCATATCACCCCTTAACCTTCTCTTCTCCAGGCTAAACATACCCAGCTCCCTAAGCCGTTCCTCATAAGGCATCGTTTCCAGGCCTTTGACCATTTTGGTTGCCCTCTTCTGGACACGTTCCAGCTTATCAGTATCCTTCTTGAACTGTGGTGCCCAGAACTGGACACAGTACTCCAGGTGAGGTCTGACCAGAGCAGAATACAGTGGTACTATTACTTCCCTTGATCTAGATGCTATACTCCTATTGATGCAGCCCAGAATTGCATTGGCTTTTTTAGCTGCTGCATCACACTGCTGACTCATGTCAAGTTTGTGGTCTACCAAGACTCCTAGATCCTTTTCACATGTACTGCTCTCAAGCCAGGTGTCTCCCATCCTGTATTTGTGCCTTTCATTTTTTTTGCCCAAGTGTAGTACTTTACATTTCTCCTTGTTAAAATTCATCTTGTTTGCTTTGGCCCAGTTGTCTAATCTGTTAAGGTCATTCTGAAGTGTGATCCTGTCCTCTGGGGTGTTAGCCACCCCTCCCAATTTGGTGTCATCTGCAAACTTGCTCAGGATGCCCTCAAGCCCATCATCCAAGTCATTGATAAAGATGTTGAACAAGACTGGGCCCAAGACAGAACCCTGTGGCACCCCACTAGTCACTACTCTCCAGGATGAGGAGGAGCCATTGATGAGCACCCTTTGGGTTCGGTCAGTAAGCCAGTTACAAATCCACTGAATGGTAGCATTGTCTAGCCCACATTTTACCAGCTTCTTTACAAGAATATCATGGGGCACCTTGTCAAAGGCCTTGCTGAAATCAAGATAGGCTACATCCACAGCGTTCCCTTCATCTACCAGGCTTGTAATTCTGTCAAAAAATGAGATCAGATTAGTCTGACATGACTTATTTTTCAGGAACCCATGCTGACTTTTAGTGATCACAGAGTTTCTTTCTAGGTGCTCACAGACTGATGTGAGGCATCCGAGGTTCTGCGAAAACTCGGGAAGTGGCATGGATCGTTGTGTCCAAATTTCAGGGGGATCGGTCAAGCGGTTACCGAGAAAAGTGGAGCCCACATTTTCACCATTTATACATTTATAGATAGATAGATAGATAGATAGATAGATAGATAGATAGATAGATAGATAGATAAATGGCAAATAACAACAGTAATAAGCAAAACAGACATCCGCATTCTGCAACTCTTGATAGCTCACGTGGTAACCCCAAGGTGGGTTCAATTCCCTGTATGGGACAGAGCTCTGCATATTCTTGCATTGCAAGGGGTTGGGCTGGATGACCCCAAGGGTCCCCTTCCGACTCGATGATTATATATTTTTATTTATTTTCCATTTAATATTATATACACATCATCATTATCTGCTTTACCACTTCGACTTCCTTCCCTCCCATGGCTTTCAGAATTAACCTTTATATCATTGCATTTTGTACGTTTTCCAATTCTAATGACACTCATTATAAAATGGCTCAAAATCTAAATAAATATAGAAAGGCAGACAATTTCTCATTACAAGTCTTCAGACAACCCCGCTAGTGATGTTAATTGCTTGCAATAACTTTTCTAATATCGTATAAATTTACTCCTTTAGTCCTTTTGGAATACTTGATTGTGCTGGTTTTGGATTTCCCCCGTCAGCTTTGACAGTTCCGCAAAGTCCATCATTTTCATCTGCCGTTCTTCTTTCGTTGGTACCTCTTTTTGTTTCCATTTTTTTGGCTAAAAGAATTCTTGCCGCAGTTGTTGCGTACATAAACATATCTTTTATCTTCCCTTGGTATCTCTTCACCCACTATACCCAGTGAAAAGGCTTCTGCTTTTTTGACAAAAGTATTTTTGAACATTTTCTTTATACAGTGGTACCTCGGTTTATGAACACAATTGGTTCCGGAAGTCTGTTCATAAACTGAAGCGTTCATAAACTGAAGCGAACTTTCCCATTGAAAGTAATGGAAAGTGGATTAATCCGTTCCAGACGGGTCCACGGAGTACTTAAACTGAAGTGTTCATAAACTGAAGCATGGGTGTAATTGGTTCCAGAAGTCTGTTCATAAACTGAAGCGTTCATAAACTGAAGTGAACTTTCCCATTGGAAGTAATGGAAAGTGAATTAATCCGTTCCAGATGGGTCCACGGCGTTTGTAAACTGAAAATTCATAAACCGAGGTGTTCGTAAACTGAGGTTCCACTGTATACCATTTCCCAGAAAGCCTTTGCCTCTTTACAAGTCCACCACATAGGGTAAAAGATACCTTCCCTTTCTTTACATTTCCAGCACTCATTAGTCTTGTACAGTAGTACCTCTGTTTGCAAACGGGATCCGTTCCGGAGCCCCATTCACAACCTGAGCAGTGCACAACCTGAAGTGCCGAATCTGCGCATGCGCGGGACGTCATTTGGCGCTTCTGCGCATGCGCGAATCGCCGAACCTGGAAGTAACCCGTTCTGGTACTTCCGGGTTTGGCGCATTTGTATCCCGTGATGTGCGCCACCCGCAGTGAACGTAACCAGAGGTATGACTGTACATTTTAGCCAATTTAACTGGTGTTAAGTACCACCTGTACATCATTTTCATAACATTTTCTTTAAGTGCACTGCATGCAGTAAAATCGGTTTATGAACACCTCGGTTTACGAATTTTCAGTTTACGAACTCCACGGACCCATCTGGAACGGATTAATTCACTCTCCATTACTTTCAATGGGAAAGTTCACTTCAGTTTATGAACGCTTCAGTTTAAGTACTCCGCGGACTGTCTGGAACAGATTAATCCACTTTCCATTGCTTTCGATGGGAAAGTTCGCTTCAGTTTATGAACAGACTTCCGGAACCAATTGTGTTCATAAACCGAGGTACCACTGTACCTTCCTTCCACAACCTTCCCCAGGATTCTAACTGAATATTATATCCAAAAAAATTTAGCCCACCAACTCGATGATTCTAAGGCAACCTTCTGCAGAAGCACTTTTTGCTCCTAGCCCCACCCTGGGCCTGGGAGAGGTCCCCCGATCTAAATGACCCCAGCTGGGAAGAGGATGTCGAAGGAGGTGGATCTTTGGGCAGATTTTTCCCCTGACTCTCCGTCCTTTTGGTTCTCTCCTTTGCAAACCTCTCCTCCTTCCCAGACAGTGAGTGCAGCAGCCTTTTCTACCCGCAGGCCCTGCGGACGAGGCTAGAATTTATAGTGGCGAGGGAGCAAAGAGGGAATCTGGCTGGCTGCCCCGACTAGTTGCTCTCCTTCTCTCGGTGACAAAGGAAAGCTGAAGGGAGGGAGGGCCAGGGCCCGCTTCTTTGCTGCAAACAGTTTCTAGCACACAGATCCGTTTCCATGCAAACGCCAAAGGTTCGGGGCAGGCTAAAAAAGCCAGTGCAATTCTGGGCTGCATCAATAGGAGTATAGCATCTAGATCTAGGGAAGTAATAGTACCACTGTATTCTGCTCTGGTCAGACCTCACCTGGAGTACTGTGTCCAGTTCTGGGCACCACAGTTCAAGAAGGATACTGACAAGCTGGAATGTGTCCAAAGGAGGGCAACCAAAATGGTCAAAGGCATGGAAACGATGCCTTATGAGGAACGGCTTAGGGAGCTGGGCATGTTTAGCCTGGAGAAGAGAAGGTTAAGGGGTGATATGATAGCCATGTTCAAATATATAAAAGGATGTCATATAGAGGAGGGTGAAAGGTTGTTTTCTACTGCTCCAGAGAAGCGGACACGGAGCAATGGATTCAAACTACAAGAAAGAAGCTTCCACCTAAACATTAGGAAGAACTTCCTGACAGTAAGATCTGTTCGGCAGTGGAATTTGCTGCCAAGGAGTGTGGTGGAGTCTCCTTCTTTGGAGGTCTTTAAGCAGAGGCTTGACAGGCATATGTCAAGAATGCTTTGATGGTGTTTCCTGCTTGGCAGGGGGTTGGACTGGATGGCCCTCGTGGTCTCTTCCAACTCTATGATTGTATGATTCTAGGTTTTTTCCCAGCTGAACATGTTTACAAAAGAAAAATCGACCCCGCTTCTGGTGCTCAGAAGATGAGCCCTGTCTGTGAGGTTCACCAATTTCAATTCACTTTAAATTTGAGTACCGCCTTTCTGGGCTACGATATACAAGGCAGTTGACAAGCTGAAGGAACCACAAAACACACAGCAAAGATCACAACCTAATAATACGAGAAAAGTCGCGATAACTTTATAATTAAAAACCTAGATCAACTAAAGCAATATTCAATAATCCGTTCGAATGTAATAGTAAACAATAAAATTAAACCAGCAAATAATAATTCAACAGTTTACACTTAACAATTACAGTAAAGAATCACTAAACTATGATTGATAAAGATAACATGAAGTCACAATGCATAAAATACCGTGAAACGTGCAAAAAAAACCCCAACATGCTAGACGGATCAAATTGAGAAACAAGGACACTCAACTTGCAAAATTGTTTTTTTTTAAAAAAAAATATCCCTGAACTCCTGAAATCCCTGAAATGAAGGAGGCTTGTGTCCTTTAAGAAGACACAGCGCTTGATTGCTTGACGTGTTCATGCAAATCTGAGCAACCTTCCCTTATATTTCTGAATTTGGCATTTGTATGGAAGAAGGCATTGCAATAAGTTGGAGAAGTGAGGATTTCAAAGGCCGCCTGTTTCCCCCCCGGTTTGTGCGCTTTTTGGATGCAAGAGTATTCGGTTCCCCTTTAAACGTGAACTGCATCCAATTTTTCTCCTCCGGCCTAATTCATTAGATGTGTGCACTGGAACTTTAGCAAGCAGGTGGCTAAGAAATGAAATTATGGGGTGCTCATGAGAAGCAAAGATTACGGTATTGTCTGTGACAAATGGAGTTAAAAGTATGTCAAACAGGCACATATCTTTGGCAATTTAATGGGCTGTTACCTAACTCATTGTGCCTCACACATTTGTATCTCATAGGCCGATCAGGGTAGCCGAACCCCAAAAAGATTGGGTTGCCTTCTCTGATCCAGCACCTTTTTGCCTTGGCAAGGGGTACGCAAGCATAAACGCACAAACATTTATATCAGGGTCTTGGGTTCGAGTTCCACTCTGGGCAAGAGATTCCTGCATAGAAAGGGTTGGACTAGTTGACTCTTGGGGTCCCTTCCAACTCTACAATTCTATGATATTGGAGCCAGAAAAAAATTGGGAATGTGGACGTCCCCAAAGTGAGAGATGGGCTGTCAAAGTGCTGCAGAGTGCCAAAGATTTCAGACCTTCCATTAAAAACTTCCCTAAACAGGGCTGCCTTCAGATGTCTTCTAAAAGTCGGGTAGTTGTTTATTTCATTGACATCTTGCGGGAGGGCGTTCCACAGGGCGGGTGCCACCACCGAGAAGGCCCTCTGCCTGGTTCCCTGCAACCTTGCTTCTCACAGGGAGGGAACCGCCAGAAGACCCTCGGAGCTGGACCTCAGTGTCCAGGCTGAATGATGGAGGTGGAGACGCTCCGTCAGGTCTACTGGGCCGAGGCCGTTTAGGGCTTCAAAGGTCAGCACCAACACTTTGAATTGTGCCCAGAAACGTCCTGGGAGCCAATGTAGGTCTTTCAGTACTGGTGTTATATAGTCTCAGCGGCCACACCCAGTCACCAGTCGAGCTGCCGCCCCGGTTTCTGATTTGATCTCAGAATGTCCCCCTTTTCCTTAGGGAAACATCGGAGAAATGTTGGGAGCGTGTGGAATAGGATGCCCCTATTTTCATCAGAGAAGTGTTGGCAGGAATGTCTCTGCTTTTATTGGAGAAATGTCGGAGGGGATGGAATAGGATGTCCTCATTTTCATCGGAGAAACATCGGAGGGTGTTTTGATCGCAAGCGGGAGAAAAGGAAGCAAGTCCTGTACGCACATGGCCTTGCGTCAACCCATGCTCTCTGCCGAGTTCCAAAATAACCCTGGAAATTTGGAGGGAGGCCAGATGCGATGACTCAAGGCTCGGAAATGCAACTCAAAGGGAGACATGCTAGGGACTTGATCCCTCCCCCATTCATGGAGATCAGCCTTCGCTGAGCTTTCGTGGCCCTGCCATCCACCCACTCACCCTTGCTGGCTGAATCACAACCGCAGGGGAAATGTCAGGGGGTTGTGACGAGAAAAGCTTTGCTTTCCCATCGGTGCTAGAATGGCACCGCTTGAGAGGAGCCTCGCGGACTGTCCTGCATTTTTGCATGAGTCGCTGGGCTGGGCGTTCCTTCTGAATGGAAGCCAGTCAGGCTATGGTTGCCTCTCATGCGTCTTCTTCCATCTTCTTTGGCGATCCCTCGTAGCCAAGTTAGATTGTCTTCCATGAACGGTTTTTAAAGTGAGTCCGTAAGGGACTGTGGAGGCCAATTCTGGTTCCACACGTCCTTCCACAGTGGGGACATAGGTTCCCAGGCGGGAGTTGATCCCGGTGAGGGTTTGCCAAGCATGCCTTCCTCTTAGCGCGTTTCTCCCTTTCGTCCTGAGTTCGAGCGTCTTCAAAGCCCATGACACCTTTGGTAAAGGCTGTTCTCCAATTGGAGCACTCGCAGGCCAGTGTTTCCCAGTTGTCGGTGTTCATTTATTTAGATTTGTCTGAAGAGAGTCTTTAAACCTCTTTTCTTGACCACCAGCATTACGCTTTCCATTTTTAAGTTCGGAATAGAGTAGTTGCTTTGGAAGACGATCATCAGACATCCGAACAACATGGCCAGTTCAACGAAGTTGATGTTGAAGAATCATTGCTTCGACACTGGTGATCTTTGCTTCTTCCAGTACACTGGCATTCCCAAGTGATGTGTAAAAATTTTCGGAGACACCGTTGATAGAGTTGTATTTTGAGGAGTTTGAGATTGCGTTTATAAGTGGTCCATGTTTCACAAGCATGCAGTAAGGTTGGTGGTACAATAGCTTTGTAAACAAGCATTTTGGTTTCCCTGCGAATGTACGGCCAACCTCCTTTGTAGAAGCATATGGCTGTCTCCTCATTGCTGTTCCAAGAGGGATGGATCCTGCTGACGAAACAAAGCAGGGTTATCCACTCCACCCATTAGGGCTGGATATTGATATATCCAGCACATTTTTTCAACCGGGTTCCACTTTCTAAAAGAACAAGGGAAGCAATCATGGCACCTCTTTTTCCAGAAAAAGATATCGTCCAAAACCGGTTTGAAGTCTGTATTATGAGATCGGTTCCATCTCTGCAAATTGTCCACCGTTTGCAGCGCAGGAAAGCAAACTACAGCCGTACCTTGGTTCGCAAATGTAATCGGTTCCCAGAAGTCCATTCGACTTCCGAAAACATTCGAAAACCGAGGCGCGGCTTCCGATGGGTTGCAGGAGCTTCCTGCACTCAAACAGAAGCCGCGTCAAGACGTTCTGCTTCCAAAAAACGTTCGGAAACCGGAACACTTTCGGCATTCGGGAGCCAAAACGTATGAGTAACAAGGCATTCGAGAACCAAAGTATGACTAAATAAAAAAATTCCTTCCAGCAGCACCTTAGAGACCAACTAAGTTTGTTATTGGTATGAGCTTTTGTGGGCATGCACACTTCTTCAGATACCTTTGATTCGTAGCCTGTAGCATGCACATGAAAGCTCATCCCAATAACAAAGTTAGTTGGTCTCTAAGGTGCTACTGGAAGGATTTTGTTTTGTTTTGTTTTGTTTTGTTTTGACTATGGCAGACCAACACGGCTACCTACCTGTATCAAGGTACGACTGTACGTACTGTACTATATTTTATTTTTTGTGTGTGGGGGGAGTGTTAAGAGATATTCTCTTCCGCGAGTGGAAGTGAATGTAGCCGGCATTCATCCTTTTTACCACCCCATTGATGATAAACGGAAACTTTTACTACCTCGAGGATGGTAACCTGAAACAACACCAAGGTCTCACGTTCGATCTCGGTGTGGGACCGCTGCCTATTCCTGCATTGCAGGGGTTTGGATTAAATGATCCTCAGGGTCCCTTTCAGTTCTGTAATTCTGCGATTCCATGATTCTTTTCCCAAGCCTTACTAGCAACCATTCTCCAGAGTTCCTCATGAGTCGCTGCAGAGCCAAGCGCTCCCGAGTCTCTGTTGCAGTCTCCGTATGAAATGTTGTTTGTTGTTTCTTCCTTTGCGTGCATTGCGACGCGCATTGCGAACACGTTCGCTGCCGTCCGGAAGCCAGCTTGCAGTTATAATTGCATTTAATACCCACAGGTGGGGCCGAGAGAAAAGGTCTCTGCCTTAGTTTTGTTTTTAAAGGAATGGCATTCAAATTTTTAAATCTCCTGTTACAGGAGCTGGGCTTGTATACAAACAGCCTGCGGTTAAGTAAAGAACAAAGCTATTTTTTGCTATTTCAAATTATCAAGTGGGGTTTGGGGGGCGGGTGAAGATAAGGAATACAGTAGCCTTTCCGCAAGGGGTTGGAAAGAGAGAGAAAGATGCATGTCTAGACAGAAGCAGTTTATCCATTGAAGTTGGACTGAGGGATGCTTCTCTGAACACCAAACCTGAATTTTGCAGTTCTGGATTTCCTGATCTCGTTCCAATGCTGTTAAAATCTTCCATCGTTCCTCACCTTCTCCCGAGGGAGACCGTTCCACTACTGAATGGCTCTTACCGCCATTCTTAAATCACCAGAGTTTTTCTCCTTTCTCGTAACTCATATCCCTTGGTTTCACTCCTACCTACCAGGGTCTTGTTCCATCTTCCCAAAATTTGGGAACCCCCTCCCAACATGTGCCAAACTGTTGCGGTTGTTTTGCAGCGGAAACCCTCCGCTTTGCAGCACCCCACAAACTGAGCAATTGGTACTCAAGCCTCATAGCTATCACCCCAAACCCCAACATGGTCCGATTTGCTCCAAAACAGGGTCAAAGTGCGGCAACAGTTTTGCAGCCCAAACCAGACATACAGTGGTACCTTGGTTCCCAAAATTCCTTGGTTCTCAAACACCTTGGTTCCTGGAAGTAAGTGTTCTGGTTCCCGAATGTTTTTCGGAAACCAAACGTCCAATGCAGCTGTCGGCTATTGTTTCCAGGGCGCCTGAACCAATCACAAGCCGCGCCTTGGTTTCCGAGCATTTCGGAAGTGAAATGGACTTCCAGAACGTATTAAGTTTGGCTTTTTTGTTTTGCTATTTGTTTTGTGTTTTTGTTTTTGAGGCTTTTTCAGTTCATTTGTTTTTGTGACTGTGTGCAACCCAGTTCAGCTACTGATTGATTGATTGATTGATTGTGTGACTGCGGAAATGGATAAAAGCCCCCCATCCAAACAATGACTATCATCAGTGCAGATAAGAAAAAATAATAATTTTAATTTTTATCATCTACAATACTGTCTTATTTATTTTACAGAACATTACATTGATTATTGCTTTCATTTTATGGATCCATGGTCCCGTTAGATAGTAAAATTCATGTTCAATTGCTGTTTTAGGGGTTGTTTTTAAAAGTCTGGAACCTGATTAATCCGTTTTGCGTTGCTTTCTATGGGAAAGCGCGCCTTGGTTTTGGAACTCTTTGGTTTTGGAACGGACTTCCAGATCGGATTAAGTTTAAGAACCAAGGTACCACTGTATGTGAAAGTATTTACTTTCAAGTTTCCCAAAGGGGTGGAGATACAGGTGAAACTCGGAAATAATACTAATACTAATAATAATAATAATAATAATAATAATAATAATAATAATAATTTATTTATACCCTGCCCATCTGGCTGGGTTTCCCCAGAATATCGTCGAAAAGTGAATTTATTTCAGTAATGCAACTTAAAAGGTGAAACCAATATATGAGACAGATGCATGACATGCAAAGCAAGATATGTCAAGCCTTTATTTGTTGTAATTGTAATTATTTGTCATTAGGCAGGTCGATTATAAATAGAAAGTAATTAATGAAATGTAATAGCGATGTTCATTTTTGTTTATTTTCGTATTATTGTAACTGTGTGATTACTGTGGAATTCCCAAAAGAAAGCATTTGGAAAAATAAAAGAGAAGTAAGTCGCAATACTGAAATAAATGCACTTTTCGACGATCTTCAAATTTTTCCGAGTTTCACTTGTATGCCCTGAAGGCGTTCGGGAAATATATTGAGCTCCTCCTCCCTCTGTAAAGATAAGCAGTGAACTTTGTGGCCAAATGGGGAGTTGAAACCTGCTCTCCCAGATCTAACACTCTAACCCAGGGGTTCCCAAACTAAGGTCCGTGGGGCCGGATGCGGCCCAATCGCCTTCTCAATCCGGCCTTCGGACGGTCCAGGAATCAGCGTGTTTTTACATGGGTAGTGTGTGTCCTTTCATTTAAAATGCACCTCTGGGTTATTTGTGGGGCATAGGAATTCGTTCATATTTTTCCTCTTCAAAATATAGTCCGGCCCCCTGCTGAAAAGGTTTGCTGATTCCCTGCTCTAACCACTACACCACGCTGCCTCGCCACATATTTTCCCCGTTGCCTCCCTCTCACCTCGTCCTCTTTTTCCCTCTCCAGGATGGTGCTACCAGTGACCGAATGGATTTGGCGCCACGAATACTGGCTCCCTCCAGGGATCACTTGGGAGGATATGAAGGAGACGGAAGAGATCAGTTACCCTCAGCCCCGCCACCTCTTGCTGAGCCTGCCCTTGGCCCTCCTGCTCGTGGTGATCCGCTTCTTCTTCGAAAGGTATGTTAAATCGATGCAAGCTCTGACAAGCCTCCATGTTCAGGGGTAGCCTACCTCTAAATATTGGTGGTGGGAAATTGTTGCCTTTGCACCTTGTTTGTGGCACCCAGCTGAAGGTCACTGGGGGGGGGGGGAAAGGTCCCTGAATCATTTTATTAGGATAAAAAAGGTAAAGGACCCCTGACAGTTAAGTCCGGTTGTGAACGACTCTGGAGTTACGGCGCTCATCTCACTCTATTGGCCGAGGGAGCCGGCGTTTGTCCTCAGACAGTTTTTCCGGGTCAGGTGGCCAGCAGGACTAAACCGCTTCTGGCGAAACCAGAGCAGCGCACGGAAACACTGTTTACCTTCCCGCCGTCGCAGTACCTATTTATCTACTTGCACTATGACACGCTTTCAAACTGCTAGGTTGGCAGGAGCAGGGACTGAGCAATGGGAGCTCACCCCGTCATGAGGATTCGAACCGCCGACCTTCTGATCTAATAATCATAATTTATTATTTATACCCCGCCCATCTGGCTGGGTTTCCCCAGCCACTCTGGGGCAGCTTCCAGCAAAATATTAAAATGCAATGATTCATCAGATACTAAAAGCTTCCCTAAACAGGGCTGCCTTCAGGTGTCTTCTAAAAGTCAGATAGTTGTTTATTTCCTTGACATCTGATGGGAGAGCGTTCCATGGCGGGTGCCACCACTGAGAAGGCCCTCTGCCTGGTTCCCTGCAACCTCACTTCTTGCAGGGAAGGAGCCGCCAGAAGACCCTTGGAGCTGGACCTCAGTGTCTGGGCTGAACGATGGGGGTGGAGACACTCCTTCAGGTATACTGGGCTGAGGCCGTTTAGGGCTTTCAAGGTCAGCACCAACACTTTGAATTGGAAACGTACTGGGAGCCAATGTAGGTCTTTCAGGACTGGTGTTATATGGTCTTGGTGGCCACTCCCATTCCCCAGTCTAGCTGCCGCATTCTGGATTAGTTGCAGTTTCCGGGTCACCTTCCAAGGTAGCCCCACGTAGAGCGCATTGCAGTAGTCCAAGCAGGAGATAACCAGAGCATGCACCACTCTGGCCAGACAGTCTGTGGGCAGGGGGGGTCTCAGCCGGCGTACCAGATGGAGCCGTCCTGGACACAGAATTGACCTGCGGCTCCATGGACAGCAGTGAGTCCAAAACGAGCCCCAGGCTGGTCCTTCTCCCTTTCGTCCTGAGTTTCAGTGTCTTCAAAGCCCATGACACCTTTGGCTGTTCTCCAACTGGAGCACTCGCAGGTCAGTGTTTCCCAGTTGTCGGTGTTTATACTACATTTTAAAAAAGATTTGCCTTGCCTTTCAACCTCTTTTGTTGACCGCCACCATTGCGCTTTCCATTTTTAAGTTCGGAATAGAGTAGTTGCTTTGGAAGACGATAACCAGGCATCCGCACAATATGACCGGTGTAATGAAGTTGACGTTAAAGAATCATTGCTTCGACGTGGGTGATCTTTGCTTCTTCCAATTCAAATATTATAAGCGTCCTGAAAGAACAGCTGCCTTCAAATGTCTATGAAAAATTATATACAGTAGTTGTGGAACTCTTTGACATCCGATGGGAGGGCATTCCGCAGGGCGGGTGCCACTTCCAAAAACGCCTTCTAGCCTTGCCCCCTGTGCTTTCACTGTATCGTCTACACCAGGCATGTCCAGCTCCCAAGCGACTGCCATCTACTCCCGGTATTTTAAAAAATGGCAGCGATCTTCCCATTGTCATTGCCAAGAGTTGTTGGGGTTTTTTAGAAGGGAGAGACCAAAGTTGTTCAGCTTTTTTTTGGGGGGGGAGATCGACCCATGATCAATCACAGACACCCCCGCGATCGATGTTTTGCTTCTGAAGGCCGGCATCAAGGCCTCTGACAGATCCCCAGAACACCCCTGGTTTTCTCTCAAGAGTTTGCAAAAGGTGAAATTCTGGCTTTTGTGGGCATCCGGATTCAAAAGTGATGTTCCCGGGGACTGAAGAACCTTTGGAGCTAAAGTTTGGTTAACTGCCAGCATTCCTAAACATTCCTGGCATATGCGAGGTCGTTCCACAGCTTGCTATCCGTGACTTCCGCAAGGCACGGGTAGCCAAGCGTTCCCGAACTGTTTATCTCCAAGCAATCCCCTGGAAGCCTGGAGGATTGGGGTACACTGTTCTGCACCCCAATGAAACTTACCCAGTCACCCACACTTGGTGATGACTTTCCATGGCATGTTTAAGCTGGGATGTTTAAGCCTCTGTTGCAGAGCTGTCTCACCCAAACTAAGTCTCCTAAAGCAAAATATACTAATAGTAATAGTAATAGTAATAATTTTATTTTTTATACCCGGCTCATCTGTCTGGGTTGCCACAGCCACTCTCAGCGGCTTCAAACACATATAAACACAAAATAAAACATCAAACGCTAAAAACAGTACTAGAAGGTTTAGTTTGGTCAGAATCAAGTATACCTTGAACGCCTTAGCAGTTCAACGTTTTGGCTCCCAAACGCTGCAAACCCGGAGGTGAGTGTTCTGGTTTGCGAATGCTCTTTGGAACCCGAACATCCGACGGGGCTTCCACGGCTTACAATTGGATGCAGGAAGCTCCTGCAGCCAATCAGAAGCCATGCCTTGGAAGTCAAACGTTTGGGAAGTCAAATGAACTTCCGGAACGGATTCCGTTTGGCTTCCAAGATATGACTGTACATGAATTTTGGTAGATGAGCCACCATAGCTGTTAGAGGGCCGTGAAAATTTGTGTCCGGGGATTTTTAGACTCGTTTACCTATATACTATCTGAAACAAAGGGGCACATAGGTTGCCGGATGTGAAATATATTGGTATTATGTTCAGCTCTCCTACCCAAATATTCTGGATTAGATGTCATTTCCGAGTCACCTTCAAAGGTAGACCCATGTACAGCACATTGCAGTAGTCCAAGCGGGAGATAACCAAAGCATGCACCACTCTGGCCAGACAGTCTTTGGGCAGGGAGGGTCTCATCCTGCGTACCAGATGGAGCTGGTAGGCAGCTGCCCTGGACACAGAACTGACCTGCGCCTCCATGGACAGCTGTGAGTTCAAAATGACTCCCAGGCTGCACACCTGGTCCTTCAGGGGCACAGTTACCCCATTCAGGACCAGGGAGTCCTCCACACCTGCCCGCCCCTTGTCCCCCAAAAACAGTCCTTCTGTTTTGTCATGATTCAACCTCAATCTGTTAGCTGCCATCCATCCTCCAACCGCCTCCAGATACTCACATAAAAGATTCCTCTGTGCTTTTTAGCATCCATTCATCCATTTCTCATGCTTCTATTTAAGCCAGCCTTTTACCTCAGAATCAAGAGGACTAGAAACTTACTTAATCACTTGGGGAAACAGCTATCTCATTTGGTAGAGTATTCATGTTGCATGCCGAAGTTCCCATCCATCCTCCAACCACCTCCAGACACTCACACGGGACCCTCACCGCCTTCACTGGTTCCGATTTAAAGGAGAGGTAGAGCTGGGTACCATCCGCATACTGGCGAACACCCAGCCCAAACCTCCAACAGTCCTTACACATAGATACTAATTAAACACCACAAATCCCTATCGAGGTGCAGATGAAGGCTGTCTTATCTCCCAATTAAAAGATACAAGTCCTAATTAAATCCTAATATTACTAAACATTTAATACCATAGATCAGGCACGTCTGCTCCCAAGATACTGCGATCTACTCCCAGTGTATAAAAAAGGCAGTGATCTATCCGTTGTCATTTGAGGGAGGAGGCGCGTGCGTGGTGTGTGTGTGTGGAAAGAGTTGTTGAACTTTTTATTGGGGTTTCTTGCTTGCAAAACTCTGCTCACCCTAAGCTCTAGCGCTGACAATCGCACGCACCTCTGCCGCCGCTGCCAGGAAAGAAAAGATTGCCAACATGCCACGCATCCAAATATAGGTCCCACGATCGACCACAATCGACAGCAATCACCCCGGGATCTGCCTGTTGATTGCGGTTGACCGCCGGGACCTGTCTGCCTGTGTGATGCAGCAGCTAAAAAAGCCAATGCAATTCTGGGCTGCATCAATAGGAGTATAGCATCTAGATCAAGGGAAGTAATAGTACCACTGTATTCTGCTCTGGTCAGACCTCACCTGGAGTACTGTGTCCAGTTCTGGGCACCACAGTTCAAGAAGGATACTGACAAGCTGGAACGTGTCCAGAAGAGGGCAACGAAAATGGTCAAAGGCCTGGAAACGATGCCTTATGAGGAACGGCTTAGGGAGCTGGGTATGTTTAGCCTGGAGAAGAGAAGGTTAAGGGGTGATATGATAACCATGTTCAAATATATGAAAGGATGTCATATGGAGGAGGGAGAAAGGTTGTTTTCTGCTGCTCCAGAGAAGCGGACACGGAGCAATGGATTCAAGCTACAAGAAAGAAGATTCCACCTAAACATTAGGAAGAACTTCCTGACAGTAAGAGCTGTTCGGCAGTGGAATTTGCTACCAAGGAGTGTGGTGGAGTCTCCTTCTTTAGAGGTCTTTAAGCAGAGGCTTGACAGGCATATGTCAAGAATGCTTTGATGGTGTTTCCTGCTTGGCAGGGGGTTGGACTGGATGGCCCTTGTGGTCTCTTCCAACTCTATGATTCTATGATCTATTGCACCATGGGTCAGCAAATGTTTTCAGCAGGGGGCCAGTCCACTGTCCCTCAGACCTTGTGGGGGGCTGGACTATGCTTTGGGGGGGGGGGGAGAACGAATTCCTATGCCCCACAAATAACCCAGAGATGCATTTTAAATAAAAAGACACATTCTACTCATGTAAAAACACACTGATTCCCCGACTGTCTGTGGGCCGGATTTAGAAGGCGATAGGGCCGGATCTGGCCCCCGGGCCTCAGTTTGCCTACCATGTATTACACCATCTTTTTAAACAGGGAAGCTCAGAAAAGGACATCACGAACGGGGCAAGGAGATTTTGTCTCAAGCGTCCATCTTTGCAGAATTGCATTTCCCGGCGCCTAAGCTCCTGGCAGCTTTCTTTCCGGGAGAAGATCCCCCCCCCCCCCAGAAAACCCTTCGCGAGTAACTCGGTGCAACGCATTGTTTCCGTAAAACTCGGCAGGCAATAAAAAGATCGTCCCAAAGCCCTATGAAAACCAAGCAGCACCTCTCAGAACCTCGCCTCCGCCTCCAGCAAAAGCCCATAAAATGATTCCCAGTGTTTACGCAGCCCCACGCTCTCTCCTGGGAACCAAATACAACTCGCAACAGAATGGCAGCTTCAAAAAAGGTGCCCATTTGTGCCACAGCACTTCGGATTTCTCAGCAAGGCCCCCTTTCCCTGTAGCATAGAATCATAAAATCGTTGGAAAGGTATCTTCTACCACATGTGGTGGACTTGTAAAGAGGTAAAGGCTTCCTGGAAAATGGTATTGTTGTTTAGTCGTTTAGTCGTGTCCGACTCTTCGTGACCCCATGGACCATGGCACGCCAGGCACTCCTGTCTTGCACTGCCTCCCGCAGTTTGGTCAAACTCATGTTCGTAGCTTTGAGAACACTGTCCAACCATCTTGTCCTCTGTCGTCCCCTTCTCCTAGTGCCCTCAATCTTTCCCAACATCAGGGTCTTTTCCAAGGATTCTTCTCTTCTCATGAGGTGGCCATATATTGGAGCCTCAGCTCCAGGATCTGTCCTTCCAGTGAGCATTCAGGGCTGATTTCCTTAAGAATGGATAGGTTTGATCTTCTAGCAGTCCATGGGACTCTCAAGAGTCTCCTCCAGCACCATAATTCAAAAGCATCAATTCTTCGGCGATCAGCCTTCTTTATGGTCCAGCTCTCACTTCCATACATCACTACTGGGAAAACCATAGCTTGAACTATACGGACTTTTGTCGGCAAGGTGATGTCTCTGCTTTTTAAGATGCTGTCTCGGTTTGTCATTGCTTTTCTCCCAAGAAGCAGGCATCTTTTAATTTCGTGACTGCTGTCACCATCTGCAGTGATCAAGGAGCCCAAGAAAGTAAAATCTCTCACTGCCTCCATTTCTTCCCCTTCTATTTGCCAGGAGGTGATGGGACCAGTGGCCATGATCTTGGTTGTTTTTTTTTATGTTGAGCTTCAGACCATATTTTGCGCTCTCCTCTTTCACCCTCATTAAAAGGTTCTTTAATTCCTCCTCACTTTCTGCCATCAAGGTTGTGTCATCTGCATATCTGAGGTTGTTGATATTTCTTCCGGCAATCTTAATTCTGGTTTGGGATTCATCTAGTCAAGCCTTTCGCATGATGAATTCTGCATATAAGTTAAATAAACAGGGAGACAATATACAACTTTGTCATACTCCTTTCCCAATTTTGAACCAATCAGTTGTTCCATATCCAGTTCTAACTGTAGCTTCTTGTCCCACATAGAGATTTCTCAGGAGACAGATGAGGTGATCAGGCACTCCCATTTCTTTAAGAACTTGCCATAGTTTGCTGTGGTCGACACAGTCAAAGGCTTTTGCATAGTCAATGAAGCAGAAGTATGGTATATAATGAGCTAAAGAAAATGTTTAAAAATACTTTTGTTAAAAAACAACAACCCAGAAGCCTTTTTATTGGGGATAGTGGGTGAAGAGATACGGAGGGAAGACAAAAGACTGTTTATGTAGCAACAACTGCGGCGAGAATTCTCTTAGCCCAAAAGTGGAAACAAGAGGAAGTACTGAGGAAAGAGGAGGAGTGGCAGATGAAAATGATGGGCTTTGCAGAACTGGCGGAGCTGACGGGAAAAATCTGAAACCAGCACGATCAAGTATTCCAAAAGGACTGGAGCAAATTTATACAATACTAGTGGTTTTCAGCCCGTTCAATAACGGGCGCTAGAATCCTGGGGTTCGGAGAAGCGCTTGCGCAGCGCTTCTCCGAACCCTGGGACCTGTCCTTGCTGTCGGCGGCAGGGGGACAGGAACGGAGGAGGAGAAAGCGCTGCTTTTTCCTTCTCCGTTCCTCTCCCGCAGCCGCCGACAGGAAGCAGATATCCCAGGGTTCGGAGAAGCGCTTGCGCAGCGCTTCTCCGAACCCTGGGACCCGTCCTTGCTGTCGGCGGCAGGGGGACAGGAACGGAGGAGGAGAAAGCGCTGCTTTCTCCTTCTCCGTTCCTCTCCCGCAGCCGCCGACAGGAAGCAGATATCCCAGGGTTCGGAGAAGCGCTTGCGCAGCGCTTCTCCGAACCCTGGGACCTGTCCTTGCTGTCGGCGGCAGGGGGACAGGAACGGAGGAGGAGAAAGCGCTGCTTTTTCCTTCTCCGTTCCTCTCCCGCAGCCGCCGACAGGAAGCAGATATCCCAGGGTTCGGAGAAGCGCTTGCGCAGCGCTTCTCCGAACCCTGGGACCCGTCCTTGCTGTCGGCGGCAGGGGGACAGGAACGGAGGAGGAGAAAGCGGCGCTTTCTCCTCCTTCCTTCCTCTCCCCCAGCCGCCGACAGGAAGGACGCACACACTCTCCCCCCCCCCGCCTCCTCCAACCGCCGCTCCTCACGGCCAGGGAGGGTTGTGAGGAGGCCTTCGCCGGCCTCCACCCCGGCGGGAGCGGCGGTTGGAGGAGGCAGAGTGGGGGGAGAGTGCGCGCGCGCAGTCTCTGCTGTCCAATCCCTGTATCCCTGGGGCACATGCGCAGTGACCCAGGGACACACGGGACATCTGGACGCAGGGACAACATGGACATTATTATATAGGATTAGAAAGGTTATTGCAAGCAATTAACATCACTAGCGGGGTTGTCTGAAGACGTGTAATGAGAAATTGTCTACCTTTCCATATTCAAATTTTAAGCCATTTTGTAATGAGTGTCATTAGAATTGGAAATGCAATGATACAAAGGTTAATTTCGAAAGCCATAAGATGGGAAGGAAGGAAGGAAGGAAGGAAGGAAGTTGACGGGCTCTAAGGAACCAGGGCAGTAAGGGACGCCGGGGGCATCTAGTCCAACCCCCCTGCAATGCAGGAATCTCAGCTTAAAGCATCCAACCTCTGCTTAAAAACCTCCAAGGAAGGAGAGTCCACAACCTCCTGAGGGAGACCGTTCCACAGTCAAACATCTCTTGCTGTCAGAAAGTTCTTCCTGATGTTGAGCTGGAATCTCCTTTCTTGTAACTTAGGCACCCCCAACCTTGGGCCCTCCAGATGTTTTGGCCTACAACTCCCATGATCCCTAGCTAACAGGACCAGTGGTCAGGGGTGATGGGAATTGTAGTCCAAAACATCTGGAGGGCCCAAGGTTGGGGATGCCTGTTGTAACTTGAAGCCGTGGATTTCAATGGCCGGTTTCAAAGGTTTAAAATAGCATATATTCTTCTGATATTTCACTGTTTCGAAATTCTCCTCTAAGTAAGGTAAAAGGTAAAGGCAAAGGACCCTTGGACGGTTAAGTCCAGTCAAAGGCGACTCTGCGGTTGCAACGCTCATCTCGCTTTCAGGCCGAGGGAGCCAGCGTTTGTCCACAAACAGCTTTCCGGGTCATGTGGCCAGCCGGACTAAACCGCTTCTGGCACAACGGGACACCCTGACGGAAACCAGAGCGCACAGTGACGCGGTTTACCTTCCCGCCGCAGCGGTACCTATTTATCTACTTGCACTGTGTGCTTTCGAACTGCTAGGTTGGCAGGTGCTGGGACAGAGCAACGGAAGCTCACCCCGTTGTGGGGATTCGAACCGCTGACCTTCCGATCAGCAAGCCCAGGAGGTTCAGTGGTTTAGACCATAGCGTTCCGTTAATTAAACTTCTATAGTGCCCTCCATCAGAGGATTACAGGGCAGTTCACAATATAAAAATACACAAATTCACAACGCAGTACAGGTAAGCCTCCTTTGATGCGCCTTTGGGAGGTGCATGACCACAAACCGAACCCAGAAGTGACCCAAAAATGACAGGGAAAGGGGCGGGGCAGGGTCTTTGCAGGCTTTCCTGATGGTGTTTCAAAGGTATGCAATTTCACATAAGATGGAACGTGCGCAGAGGAGGGTAACTAATATGGTCACGGGTCAGGCAGCCAAGCCTTATGAGGAGTGGTAATAATAATAATAATAATAATAATAATAATAATAATAATAATAATTTTTTATTTATACCCCGCCCATCTGGCTGGGTTTCCCCAGCCACTCTGGGCGGCTTCCAACAGAAAAATAAAACACAATAATCTATTAAACATTAAAAGCCTCCCTCAACAGGGCTGCCTTCAGATGTCTTCTAAAAGTCTGGTAGCTGTTTTCCTCTTTGACATCTGTTGGGAGGGCGTTCCACAGGGCAGGCGCCACCACCGAGAAGGCCCTCTGCCTGGTTCCCTGCAACTTGGCTTCTCGCAATGAGGGAACTTCCAGAAGGCCCTCGGTGCTGGACCTCAGTGTCCAGGCTGAATGATGGAGGTGGAGACGCTCCTTCAGGTATACTGGACCGAGGCCATTTAGGGCTTGAAAGGTCAGCACCAACACTTTGAATTGTGCTCAGAAACGTACTGGGAGCCCATGTAGGTCTTTCAGGACCGGTGTTATGTGGTCTTGGCGGCCGCTCCCAGTCACCAGTCTAGCTGCCGCATTCTGGATTAGTTGTAGTTTCCGAGTCACCTTCAAAGGTAGCCCCACGTAGAGCGCATTGCAGTAGTCCAAGCGGGAGATAACTAGAGCATGCACCACTCTTGCTAGACAGTCTGCAGGTAGGTAGGGTCTCAGCCTGCATACCAGATGGAGCTGATAGACAGCTGCCCTGGACACAGAATTGACCCTGGACACAGAATTGACCTCGAAGTTGAGCTCTAGCCCGTGTTCGGTCGGATTCAGAATTAGTTTTCCGCCACCGGCGCTCTAGCTGTCTCAGCGACTGTTTCATCGCCCTCAGCTCCGGGGAAAACCACGGGGCTGTCCGGGCTCCATGCAATCGGAGAGGGCGTTGAAGGAGTTGGTTGAAGGAGTTGGGTATGTTTAGCCTGGAAAAGAGGAGACTGAGAGGAGATATGAGGGCCACCTTCAAATACCTCAAGGGCTGTCCCATGGAAGAGGGAAGAAGCTTGTTTTCTCCTGCTCTGGAGGTCAGGACTCGAACCCGTGGCTTCAGGTTATAGGAAAGGAGATTCCAAGTCCACATCAGGTAGACCTTTCTGACAGGAAGAGATGTTTGATAGTGGAACGGACTCCCTCAAGAGGTGGTGGGCTCTCCTTCCACAGAGGTTTTTAAGCAGAGGTTGTGTGGCTATCCGCTTTAGCTGAGATTCCTGCATTGGACTAGATCAGGGGTCGGCAACGTGCGGCCCAGGGGCCGGACGCGGCCCACAAAGACTGTTTTACTGGCCCATGAGCAGTCCCTGAACCGAGCCGCCTGCTTGGCAAGTCCCTAAACCCTAAACTGTGCTAAACCGGCGCAGTGCGGCGTGGGGACTTGCCAAGCGGCACCGGAAATTGCGCCTGCGCATGCACAGATACTGGAAACCGCATCTGCACATGTCCAGACGCCGAAAATCGCTTCTGCGCAGGTGTGATTTTCAGCATCTGGGCATGCGCAGAAGCAGTTTCCGGCGCCACAGACATGCACAGGTGCGATTTCCGGCATCGCGCTGCGCAAGTCCGGCCCACAGACGATCTCTGTGGGAGTGATCCGGCCCATGTCCAGTAAACCTTGCTGACCCCTGGACTAGATGATATTTGGGGTCCCTGCCAGCTCTATGATTCTGTCCCCCTTCACATGCCCAAAGCCATTTCCAGAAAACTCTCGCTATTCCTCACTCCCGAAACCCTTTCTGCCTGTAAAGCAGGAGCTCTGTAATGGAGCAATTATCTCTCCGAGCGAAGTTCTCCTGCCTTTTTAGAGCCAACTCATCAATAAATACTCATTTGCCCCAGGGACTGGCTGCGCTTACAGAGAAGCAATTTAGCAATGCCTAAAGGCAGGCTGTTTCAGCTTAGAAGATGAGGACATGAGGTGCCGGTTGGATCCAGTCCAGCACCCCCAAGTTGCAAAAGGGAAAAGGCACTCTGCAGGTGCTCAGAGGCAATCTAGAATGAAAGATTTGGTTCGGAGAGAACTGGGTTCCAATGTCCAGCATCCTGTTCCCATGGGGACCCACCAGATATCCCTGGGAAGCTTGCAATCAGGAAACGAACACAGCAGCGATCTCCCTGCCTGCAGTTTCTAGCAAATGGAATTCAGAAGCATCGCTTCCTCCAGCAGTGGAAGAGTAGCCCACACAACCAGCCTTTTCCTCCACAAATTTGTCCATTTCTCTTTCTAGGTTGGTGGGAGAGAGTTCCAAAACTTACCTCCTACAGGGGAAAATCCTTTTCTTTTATCCACCCAAAATTTTCCGTAGAATCATAGAATTGTAGAGTTGGGAGGGAACCTCAGGGGCCATCCAGTCCAACCCCCTGCAATGCAGGAATCTCAGCTAAAGCATCCATGACAGACGGCCACCCAACGTCTGCTGAGAAACCTTGAAGGAAGGAGAGTCCACCACCTTCCCGAGGCAGACCATTCCACTGTCGAACAGCTCTTATTGTCAGAAAGGTTTACCGGACATGGGCCGGATCACTCCCACGGAGATCGTCTGTGGGCTGGACTGGCGCAGCGTGATACCGGAAATCCTGATGTTTAGCTAGAGTCTCCTTTCTTGTAACTTGAAGCCACGGCTTCGAGTCCTACCCTATACGCTTTATTTGGCCCTAAGCCAGGGGTCAGCAACCTTTTTCAGCCATGGGCCGGTCCACTGTCCCTCAGACCATGTGGTGGGCCAGATTATATTGGTTTTTTTTGGGGGGGGGGATATGAACAAATTCCTATGCCCCACCAATAACCCAGAGATGCATTTTAAATAAAAGGACACATTCCACTCATGTAAAAACACGCTGATTTCTGGTCTGTGAACCTGAATGAATCTGTGAGTAAGCGACTTTCATATTAACGTTAATCTTGTGTTTATTCTTTTTAAGAGGGCTTAGAGGGGATTTTACCAGGAAGGAATCTCTAATAGTAAGACTCAGATGAGTCAGCAACAAGCTGATTGCTGCGTAATTTTAAAAGGGCGATGTTTGGAACTCTGCTAGAACATGGAACTTGCTAGCGCAAGTTAGGAAGGAGATCATTAAATAATATACTATATCATCTCCTGCCTCCCTAATCATCTCCACACTCGATATGCAAGAAGCCTCAGCTTACTTGTGACGATCAGAAGGTTTGTGACTGGGCAAGCTCCCGTTGCTCTGTCCCAGCTCCTGCCACCCTAGCAGTCTGAAAGCACACCAGGGCAAGTAGATAAATAGGTACCGCTGCGACGGGAAGGTAAACGGCGTTTCCGTGCGCTCTGGTTTCCGTCACGGTGTCCCGTTGCGCCAGAAGCGGTTTAGTCCTGCTGGCCACATGACCTGGAAAGCTGTCTGTGGACAAACGCAGGCTCCCTCGGCCTATAGAGCGAGATGAGCGCCGCAACCCCATAGTCACCTTTGACTGGACTTAACCGTTCAGGGGTCCTTTACCTTTACCTTTACTTGTGACGACAGTGAGGAAGCCTCATTCTAAACGGCCTCTGTCCTGTATACCTGAAGGAGCGTCTCCACCCCCATCATTCAGCCCGGACACTGAGATCCAGCACCGAGGGCCTTCTGGCGGTTCCCTCATTGCGAGAAGTGAGGTTAAAGGGAACCAGACAGAGGGCTTTCTCGGTAGCAGCACCCGCCCTGTGGAACGCCCTTCCATCAGATGTCAAAGAAATGAGCAGCTATCCTAATTTTAAAAGACATCTGAAGGCAGCCCTGTTTAGGGAAGTTTTTTATGTTTGATGCTGTACTGTTTTTCATATTCGTTTGGAAGCCGCCCAGAGTGGCTGGGGAAACCCAGCCAGATGGGCAGGGTATAAATAATAAATTATTAAATTATTATTATTGGGACGCAGGTGGCGCTGTGGGTTAAACCGCAGAGCCTAGGGCTTACCGATCAGAAGGTCGGCGGTTCGAATCCCTGCGACGGGGTGAGCTCCCGTTGCTTGGTCCCAGGTCCTGCCAACCTAGCAGTTTGGAAGCACGTCAAAGTGCAAGTAGATAAATAGGTACCACTACAGCGGGAAGGTAAACGGCGTTTCCATGTGCTGCTCTGGTTTGCCAGAAGCGGCTCTGTCATGCTGGCCACATGACCTGGAAGCTATACGCCAGCTCCCTCGACCAATAATGCGAGATGAGCGCCACAACCCCAGTCCGTCACGACTGGACCCTTTACCTTTATTATTATTATTATTATTATTATTATTATTATTATTATTATTATACCTGTAGCGACTCTGGTGGTAAGTGGCTGACAAGCAGTGTTTGACCCCAAGTTGCCTTCTGTTCCTTTTCCTGGCATTTTGTGACCAAACCCAGGCAGAAAACAGCACCTGCTGACCTGACTCATTCTCCTCTGCAGGATTGTCGCTGTGCCGCTGAGCAGAAAAATGGGACTGAGGGAGAAAATACGAAGGAAAGCTCCTCCGAACCCCGTCCTGGAAGCTTTTTACACCACGCAAAGAAAAAGCCCCAAAGAGGTAAGTGACTGCAGAAGTCTTTGCAACCAGGTTCTACTGGTTCCTGGAGGGAGGGCTGTTTTTCTCCTGCCAGATTTGCTATTCTTCAGCCACTAAACAAAGTGGAATGTGAATGTACAGCACCAGCATTTAGGTTAAACACCTCCCCTCCAAAAAAAGAGACACATTATTTATTTATTTATTTATTTATTTATTTATTTATTTATTTATTTATTTATTTATATATATATACATACCCCACCCATCTGGCTGGGTTTCCCCAACCACTCTTGAAAACACAATAAAACGTCAAACATTAAAAACTTCACTGAACAGGGCTGCCTTCAGATGTCTTCTAAAAGACAGGTAGTTGTGTATTTCCTTGACATATGATAGGAGGGCATTCCACAGGGTGGTGGGTGCCACCACCGAGAAGGCCCTCTGCCTGGTTCCCTGTAACTTCACTTCTCGCAGCGAGGGAACCACCAGAAGGCTCTCGGCGCTGGATCTCAGTGTCCGGGCTGAACGATGGGGGTGGAGACGATCCTTCAGGTATACTGGGCCGAGGCCGCTTAGGGCTTGAAAGGTCAGCACCAACACTTTGAATTGTGCTCAGAAACGTACTGGGAGCCAATGTACAGTAAGTCTTTCAGGGCTGGTGTTATATGGTCCCGGCGGCCACTCCCATTCACCAGTTGAGCTGCCGCATTCTGGATTAGTTGTAGTTTCTGGGTCACCTTCCAAGGTAGCCCCACGTGGAGCGCATGGCAGTAGTCCAAGTGGGAGATAACTAGAGCATGCACCACTCTGGCGAGACAGTCCGCAGGCAGGGATGGTCTCAGCCTGCGTACCAGATAGGAGCTGATAAACAGCTGCCCTGGACACAGAATTGACCTGCGCCTCCATGGACAGCTGTGAGTCCAGAATGACTCCCAGGCTGCGCACCTGGTCCTTCAGGGGCAGAGTTACCCCATACAGGACCAGGGAGTCCCCCACATGCACACGCACCCTGTCCCCCCAAAACATACAAGCAATTGCATCCAGATCACTTTTTCTACAACTGCCTGGTTTGCAACAACAACAAAAATATAAAATGTTAATGTTAACCATAGATTATAAACCATAGCTAAACCTTAAAGCAGGGGTGTTGAACCTTTTTGGCTGTATCCCTCCCCCCACCCTCCGGGGGCCAACCTTGACAGGTGGGTGGGATAACCTACCTGCCAACCACCTGACCGACAGTCCGCCAAGGCATTCCCATCACCTGCCAATCACCTGTCATCCCATAGGGCGGGCATGTCCAACTTTCAAGAGACTGAGATCTACTCCCACTATAACAAAATGGGCAGTGATCTACCAGAGTTGTTGAGATTTGGGGGATCTACTGCGATGACCTACCTGTTCCCCGGCTTCTTTTTCAGGGCGAGCTTGCCGGTCTGGCCAAGCAGTGCGACTTACAACCCAGGCAGGTGGAGAGATGGTTTCGATATCGCCGTAACCAGGACAGGCCCAGCTTGACCAAGAAGTTCTGCGAAGCCAGGTGAGAAACATCAAAGCACGCACGCTGTTTAAGATCTTTCACCCAGAAATTGCCAGTGTTTAAGATTAAAAGGCCCGAAGACTCTAAAGCAGGGTTTCCCAAACTAGCTGTTTGGTGGACTACAACTCCCATCATCCCCAGTTAGCAGGACCAGTGCTCAGGGATGATGGGAATTGTAGTCCAGAAACAGCTGCAGACCCAAGTTTGGGGAACCCTGGACGCTTGGGGTTCACAATTCTATTATTCTTTGTCTGCATTGCTCAGAGTTGTCAGTTCTGAATCATAATTTCATTAAAGCGACAGCTTTTTAAGTGAAGCTGTTAGATCTGGAATAAGCGCCATACCTATTTGCCTAGCAATGTCCAAGTGCTTTTTTTATTATTTGCTTCTTTCGGCCTGATTCTATTATTATAGAATCCTTTTAGTAGCACCCAATAAATAGTGTTGTTGCATTTAGCAAAATCGGGTAGAGCTATATATTTTGACTCAGGTAGGTAGCCGTGTTGGTCTGACGCAGTCAAAATATACAAAATAAATAAATAAATTGCGCAGTAGCACCTTAGAGGCCAACTAAGTTTGTTCTTGGCATAAGCTTTCGTGTACATGCACACTTCTTCAGAAACATATTTTGACTAAATGTTCTCCTGAACAGTTTGTGCTGCTGCTGCTTCTTCCATGTGACCCAAGATGTCGGGACATTTTAATTATGGTTTACTCATCCTTACCAAAAGGCAAAATTGCTAACGCTGCCCTAGAACAGCCTGTTATCAAAACCCTTTCTTTAAGCGACACGAGCATTTGTCGCTTAAACAATCGCTTTCAAGTGGACTGCCAAATGATAGAATGCAAGATTAGGAAAATTTCCATTCCCCTCCTTTTAATATGGGTTTACTTCTAAAGTAGATAATTTTACCCTTGGAGTTTTGATTCCCCATAGAGATGATAATAGGGATGCGGGTGGCGCTGTGGTCTAAAGCACTGAGCCTCTTGGGCTTGCCGATCAGAAGGTCATAGAATCATAGAATCGTAGAGTTGGAAGAGACCACAAGGGCCATCCAGTCCAACCCCCTGCCGAGCAGGAAACCACCATCAGGTCGGCGGTTCAAATCCCCATGATGGGGATATATATCCTGTCAACATTTTGAGAGCAGAATGGGATGCTAGTGCCTTCAGGAGTGCCAGAGGATTTAAACAGAAATGGAAACAGGAACAGAAGCACAAAAATATCCCTTTATTCATCTCAGATGTAGGACAGATACCATTCCAGTGAATCAGTATTCACTGTTCGAATCATACAACTATAGAGCGGAAGGGACCCCAAGGGCCATCTAGTCCAACCCCCTGAAATGCACGAATCACAGCTCAAGAGTCCATGACAGACGGCCGTCCAACCTCTGATTAAAAACCCCTGAGGAAGGAGAGTCCACCACCTCCCGAGGGAGAGCGTTCCCACTGTCGAAACTGCTCTTCCTGATGTTGAGTCGGAATCTCCTCGCTTGCAACTCGAAGCCGTGCGTTTGAGTCCTACCCTCCGAAGCAGGAGAAAACAATATCGCTCCACGTGACAGCTCTTGAGATAATTTGAAGATGACTATGTGGGACGCGGGTGGCGCTGTGGGTTAAACCACTGTGCCGCTTGGGCTTGCCGATCGAAAGGCCGGCGATCGAATCCCCGAGACAGGGTGAGCTCCCATTGTTCGGTTCCAGCTCCTGCCCACCTAGCAGTTCGATAAGTAGATAAATAGGTACCACTCCGGCGGGAGGGTAAACGGTGTTTCCGTGCCAAAACAAAAATAAAAAAATTCCTCCCAGCAGCACCTTAGAGACCAACTAAGTTTGTCATAGGTATGAGCTTTCGTGTGCATGCACACTTCTTCAGATACACTGAAGCAGAAGTCCCCAGGCGCTTATATATAGTCAGATGGTGGGGGTGGGGGTATTACTCAGAAGGGTGGAGGGAGGGGTGATTGACAGACTGATAGCTGTTGGTGACCGTTAACGACTGCAAATGGTCTGCTTTCGCCAGAAGTGGCTTAGACCTGCTGGCCACAGGACCCGGAAAAACTGTCTGCGGACAAATGCCGGCTCCCTTGGCCTGTACAAAAGTAATTCTACTATGCATAACAACAAATGTGTCCTGTTAGACAAAACTGCTTTGCGGAATGTTGGGAGAACTCAAGTTGTATCCAGTGGATTCCGTTCGTCCGACTTAGTCCTGCTCCCAAGTCCTGACCTCACAGATCTGCTCTGATTTTTGTTTTTCCCTTGCAGCTGGAGGTGCACATTTTACTACACTTCCTTTTGCACCGGTTTGGCAGTCCTTCACGACGTGAGTTGCAACAACAACACTTTTCAGTTTCGTAGCTCCTTATCCCAAAAGGCAGCCCGCTGTCTCAGATGCCAAAACTGCATTTGGGCCGCGAATGCGACCCAAAGCTCAATCTGGATAACACAGAGGTGCTGTGAACGGGCGGCTTTTAAGAAAGAACCGGGGGGGGGGGGGAATTGCGGAATACGCGAAGGAAATTTTGTAAACATCATAAAACGATAGCATATTATTAGAATAATCAGAGACAGATTAATAAAATGAAATAAGACGGAAGGGGGAAATAAAAGGCTAAAGGGGTATTTCGGATCTGCAGTCGAATAGGGGAAATTTTAACAAACCACGGGAGGCGGGGGAAGGGAAGTTGCAGATAACGAGGTGATATTAATAATGATGTATTTGTTGTAAAATTGAAAACTATAAATGGAATGCGTTGGTTTTTTAAAAAATAAGTAAATAAATAAAATCCAGACGCTAAATACAATTACAGTGGTACCTTGGTTCTCGAACTCAATCCATTCCAGGAGTCCGTTCGACTCCTGAAACGGTCCGAAAACTGAGGCACGGCTTCCGATTGGCTGCAGGAGCTTCCTGCACTCAATTGGAAGCTGCTTCGTAGGTTGGGCTTCCGAAAAATGTCCGCAAACCAAAACACTCACTTCTGGTGTTTGCGGCGTTCGGGAGCCAATTTGTTCGGGAGCCAAGCCAGTCGATTGTGATTTATGAGAGGCAATCAAGTACAACATTCCTTGTTATGTTGGAGAAGACGTGCGAGGGAGTGTTTGGCTCAGCCAGTCGAAACTTCCTGTTCCTCCTGGCTGAAACATCCTTCCTTTTGCATGTGATAGAAGGTTGGTGTGACCTTACCTGTCCAGGTAAAAAAGGACGAGTCACGCAGCACACCTCCCTCTTTTTGACTTCCTTCTTCGTTTGAAGACTGCTCTGCTAGCTCTCAGCTGGCAGAAGCACTGGGGTTATTCCACCATATGGGGTAGATCCACATGTACATACTGTATTTGTAACTAAGTCTGCCTTCAGGGATCCAACTGTGAATTGATGATGCGAGTAAACTTCTTTTATTGACTTTGAATAAGATTGTGGTGTCTTTACTCTTTTAAGAGGGATTCAAGGGAACTTACCAGGAACGTACAATTGAGTCTGAGACAGACTGAGTTGTATAATAGTGAGAGGCTCACACGAGCCTGCAACCAGCTATCTGCTGTGGTGTGCAAAGGGGAATGTAAACTCTGCTAAGTAAAGGAACTTGCTAGCGCAAGTTAGGAAGGATATGAATAAACAATATATCCTCTCCTGCCACCCTGAACATTCCCACACCAAGCTAAAGCAATTTACAGTCGCAGGAGCAGAGTGGGTCCTGAAAATGCCTCAAGGGGGAAGAGATGTTGTTGAACGACAACTCCTAGAGCTCCCCCTTGCTCCCCACAGCCAATCAGCCCAACAGTTGTATGTGCCCAACCCTTTTCCTGTGGGGCTTATGGGACGGTGGAGAGATGTGCAATTATTCTTACAGATTTTTGTCTCCTTACAGAAACCCTGGTTCTGGGACCACCGCGAATGTTGGGTCAGGTATCCACAGCAGGTAAGCAGACGAGAAATTTCATCAGCAATCCGTGAGTTAAGTAATAATAATAAATTGTCCGGATGCTACACACAGATAAGGTGTGCGGAACGACACGAAACCGAAATCCGTTCAGCCTTTCCGAGCGTGAGATTGACAAGAGGCTTAAAACTTGGGTTTTTAACGTCCGAGGTGCTTGAGAATATCAAGGGGCACTTGCCCGGGACTCTTCAATGGGTCTACCTTGCCAGCCTTACCAGGCCCGAACTTGGGGCTTTCTGCCTGCGAGTACTGCAGAACCTCCTTCGAAAACACAGCAAGATTCCAGTCCTCATGGTTCTGAATTAAAGGACGTAAAGAACTTGGGAAGCTGCCTTAGACTAAGCCAGGCCATCAAGTTCCATATTGCCAGCACTGACTGGCGGCGGTTGTGCACGTGTCAGGCAAATCTTCTATTATTATTATTATTATTATTATTATTATTATTATTATTATTATTATTAGCTACTCAAGGAAATTTTAAACAGTTGCACAGTCCCCTGCTGGCCTCAAAAGGTCTCCAAGAGACACCCTAAGAGTCGAAAGCAAGGACGCCTGCTGGAGTTTCTCCCAGAAGTGTGTTCCACAGCATGGGGTTGGACTAGATTACTCTTGGAGTCCCTTCTAACTCTACAATTCTATGATTCCACGTCAATGATAGAACAAATTGTTCAAGGCTTCGAATATTGGCACAAGAACCTTGAGTCTGCCCCAGCAGCATATGGGCAGCCAGTGCAGATGTTTTAGAAGAGCTCCCACAAAAAAAACCTATATTATTATTATTATTATCATCATCATCATCATCATCATCATCATCCTCTGCTGGAAATGTGCTCACACAGCATGAGACAAGGGGCAAGAATGGCCTGACTTGCAGCTGAGGCCTTGAACCCGCTCCAGGATCATTGGAAGCCTACGCAATGTAGAGTAGATTCCAGAGTAGATTCCAATGTATAGTTAGCAGAGTAAAAGCTTAAGCACGTCGCAGGGTTCCCAGAGAATAGATATTTCATCCGGCAGAGCTTTACTGCTACTGAAGGCAAATGAGCATAGCGGTCACGAATAATAATATTAATTAATTAATTAATTAATTAATTAATTATACCCTGCCCATCTGGCTGGGTTTCCCCAGCCACTCTGGGCGGCTTCCAACAGAAATATTAAAATACACTAATTTCTTAAAGATTAAAAGCTTCCCTAAACAGGGCTGCCTTCAGATGTCCTCTAAAAGTCTGGTAGTTGTTTTTCTCTTTGACATCTGCTGGGAGGGCGTTCCACAGGGCGGGTGCCACTACCGAGAAGGCCCTCTGCCTGGTTCCCTGTAACTTGGCTTCTCGCAGCGAGGGAACCGCCAGAAGGCCCTCGGAGCTGGACCTCAGTGTCCGGGCTGAACAATGGGGGTGGAGACGCTCCTTCCCATACATTCCCACACATTCCCATACATTCAGGATTGGCCCTGAATCCAGATCAAAGAAATCCAGTTGCAGCAGACTTGACTTAACCTTACTATAACTTATAATAAGACTAGAACCTTAACGCTATGTACAAAACACCACACTAGAACGAAAAGAGAGAGAATGAAGCCCAGACTCCTTCTGGCCTCACTATTATAGTCAGCATGACCCTGACAGAAAAAGCTAACAGGAACAATTTAAGCCAGCTGTGCTCGGCTTCTTGGAAGGATAACCCACACATCAGGAACCTTCTGCTTGCTTCTTTCACACAGAGAAGCTTCCAGAACCCTCTTGAATTAATCAGAATAGGAAAGATCTCTGCACATCATCAGATCCATACTTTCTGCACTAAGGATCTGCGGCAAGATTGTCACAAGAGCGCCTGGGCTAAAATTGTCTATCAGACACTTCACTCTGGTGGTTTATCACCACAACAGCTACTCGCTTTGGGTTTTAGTAAAGCAAACAGTCTAATTTGTCAGCGCCTAAATGATATCGAGAGCCAGAGCAATTGGGCCACAATAAGGAAATTTTGCCCGTGGTATGCCTATTTTCCACCTTCCCATGTCGACTCTCTGCCACCCTATGTGCGTAACCTAGCAATTCTAAAACATAGGTGCTCTTTTACTCTTGCAAGATTGAATGTCTTGCCCTTGGCTGCACTTGAGGGATGATTCCAGTACAGTGGTGCCTCGCTAGACGAAATTAATTCGTTCCACGGGTCAATTCGTGTCACGAATTTTTCATCTAGCGAGTCCCAGTTTCCCATAGGAATGCATTGAAACTTAATCAATGCGTTCCTATAGGCTCTGAGGGACTGGCAGCGGCATGCAACGGGGCTTCGGAGAAGGTCTCCGAAGCCCCGTCCGATGACGGCTGTGTGCAAGGCGGCGGGGGGAGAAGCCCTCTTCTCCCAGCCACCGCCTTGCCTGCTTCCCCCGACACGGAGCGCAACTTCAGAGGTCTCCAAAAGGGGCGAAAGGCGGCGGTGGGGGAAAACCTTCTCCCGCCGCCGCCTCTCGCCTGCCTCCACCAGCATGGAGCGCAACTTCGGAGACCTCTGAAGTTGCGCTCTGTGCTGGGGGTGCGGGGCAAGAGGCAGCGGCGGGGGACAGAGTCGAATCGCAGCGGGCGCTGCTTGCCCCCGCCTGTCCTCCCCGAGCCAAGGGGAAGACAGGCAGGGGCAGCCGCCGCACCGCCGCGTTTCGGCTCCGTCCCCCCCCCCCCGGCAAAGGAAGATTAGCTGTCAGCTTCCCGCGCTGACAGCTGATCTTCCTTTGCTGCTTTCTATGGCCGCGCTTCGTAAGACGAAGCGGCGGTCATAGAAAATTTTGTCGTCTTACGAATGCCTCGCGCAATGCAAAACTCTTTCGTCTAGCGAGTTTTTCGTTGTGCAAGGCATTCGTAAAGCGAGGCACCACTGTATATTCCACATGAAAAACCCTTATGTCCTTGTGGACACAGCAGTCCTGAATCGGTGTCGCATGCCCTTCTGGCTTGCCCTCTTTTATTGTCCATTCCGGGTCGCCCAGTCCTTTCTCTTGGCAGATCAAGATGAGAAGGTGACAGCAAAGGTGGCAAGGCTTTTAGCTGGGGCAATCAGACTAACATCCACTATTTGACTATTGATTCGATACCCTAAAATGTATTTTATATAATAGACTTTTTCTTTCTATTCTTTATATTGTTGTTTTATCGCTACGGCCGGTGGCTGATGCAAATGAAGTTTCATTCATTTCTGCACTACTGAGAAATGCAAACTGACTGAGATTCCGGACCAGGCCCAAGGGCAGCCCCATGCAAAGCCCACGGCAGCAGTCTAGTCTTGATATGCTTTTTCAGATTTATCGGAATAACGTTACTTCTCTCTCTCTCTCCTTCCTATGCCTCTTGTTTTCGGCACCGCAGCCTCTGCTCCCCTCCATCTTCAGCTACTACATGCTGGAGCTCTCGTTCTATTGCTCGCTGGTTTTCACGCTGCCTTTCGACATCAAGCGGAAGGTGAGTGGAAGCTTTGGGGGGGGGAGGGCAGTCAGTCAAGACTCGGACAAGATAAGATCTGACTCTCTCCCTATAAACCGCCCCAGACTCTACATTCATCCTCCGAGGCCCTTCTTTGTGTGCCTCCTCTATGAGAGGTCTGGAGGGTGGCAACACGAGAACGGGGCCTTTTCTGCGGTGGCTCCCCATCTGTGGGCACCTTCCTTGCCTGTCTATAGCAGGCATGTCCAACAGGTAGATCGTGATCTATCGGTAGATCACTGGACGTCTGTGGTAGATCACCAGTAGATCAGTGGCTCCCCCCAAAAAAAGCTAAAAAACTGTGGCTCCCCCCGCAATTGCTAAAAAAAACCATGGCTCCCCTAAAAAAACTCAACACCTTTGCCCTGCACCCCTAAAATGACCTGAACCACCAAAAATAGGGCTTTCCTTCCTAAAAAAAAAAAAAGCTCGATGTCGCTTTCCTCCTTCCTAAAGAAGCGCAACAACTTTTACGTGAACCCCAAAAACAGGGCTTTCCTTCCTGAAAAAAAGTTCAACTTTGACCTGAACCCCCCAAAAGGGGGTAGATCACTGCCAGTTTTTAACTCTGTGAGTAGATCGCAGTCTCTTGGAAGTTGGCCACCCCTGGTCTATAGGAACCAGGTGAAAACCTTCCCCCGATTAATACCACATTTACTCGAACGCTTGCCTTTTTCGGCCAAATTATGTTCGCGGATATTAAGGTGCGCATTGGCACATTTACATTCACTAGCAAATACCTTTTTGGGGGGGTGGGGTTCAAGGTTCTGGAAATCAAGATGTGCATTAGATTCGATGGCGCATTAGACTTGATAAATAGGGCAGGCATGGCCAAACTCGGCCCTCCGGCTGTTTTGGGACTACAGTTCCCATCATCCCTGACCACTGGTCCAGGTAGCTAGGGATGATGGGAGTTGTAGTCCCAAAACAGCTGGAAGGCCAAGTTTGGCCGTGCCTGAAATAGGGTAATATTGGTAGATGAATGAATGAGCAAATTAATTTAATTTGGATATGCAGAAGATATTGGAAATAAATTTAAGGAACCGCAGAAAGAGGGGGAAGGAAGTCAGCTCTTGAAATGTCAAATTGATTGTTAAACTAATGAAATGTATAAACTTATTTTTTTATTATTATCTTCTGCATATCCAAATTCATTTAATATCCCCATTTAAATTAACTGTTTTAAATATATACTCTTGTGAAACTTCAGGTTATTACAACAATCCTGCTGGTGTTTTTATCCGTTTGCAATTTATCTGTAAATATTCAATAAACCATTTCCATTCTTGTATAAAATGTTTTGTTATCTTGATTTCTTATTCTTCCGGTAAGTTTCACCATTTCTGCATATTTCGTAAGTTTTTGTATCCATTCTTCCTTTACTGGGACTTTCCACCTCGGGGCAAGTGGCATTCTTTCTGCTTTGGTAACATACATAAATAAATTTCTATACAATATAGTTTGTTCTGTCCCTATAATTCCCCAAAATAAAGCTTGTGTGTAGTTATTTTGAACATATTTTTCAATTCATTGTATATCATTCCCCAGTAAGCTTTAACCTTTCCATGAGACCACCACATATGATAAAAAGAACCTTCTTTCTCTCTACATTTCCAACACTTGATTGATTTAGAGTTACATTCGTACCTTGGATCCCAAACGCCTTGCGAGTCAAACGTTTCGGCTCCCGAACGCCGCAAACCTGGAAGCGGTTTGTGAACGTTCTTTGGAACCCAAACGTCCGACGCGGCTTCTGATTGGCTGCAGGGGATTCCTGCAGCCAATCGGAATCTGCACCTTGGTTTCCGACCGTTTTGGAAGTCGAATGGACTTCTGCAACGGATTCTGTTCGACTTCCGAGGTACCACTGTACTGTATATATTTTTGCCAGTTTACTCGGTGTTACCAACGATATATCCATGTTGCGTCCTCAGCCATTCCATTGCTGTTTCCTCTCTCTCCCCCCCCCCCCAACTACAGGACTTCGGCGAGCAGATTGTCCACCATGCAGCCACGATTTTCCTCATCAGCTTCTCCTACTGTGCCAACTACATTCGCATTGGCACCCTTGTCATGGTCATCCACGATGCGTCTGACTGCTTCTTGGAGGTAAGCGATGCCTCTGCCCCAGAAGGGGGAAATCCCAGAGGGACTGGCCTAGCCTGCTGGTTTGATGCATCCAGGGTCGCCTTTAGCATATGCAGAGGCTTGGGAGGGAAGCTGGGCGCCTAGTGTGAGCAGCGTGCATGCTCTGGGCGGGCCTCTCGACGGCCCGCCAGCCCCAGGCGCACAAGAAGGCAGAGCCGGCCGGCTGCCTCAATGCCTGCAACAGAAAAGCCTGTGGCGTTCCAATGGGCTCTGCTCTGCTCTGCAGCGGCTGTCGGCTTGCCTGGATCTTCAATCCCCGGACTCCAAATCTTGGCCCTGGACTCTGCCTGGCGCCCCTGAGAGCCCAGTGCCTGGGTGCCCTGCACCCCTAGCACCTATGGGTAAGCCGGCCCTGGATGCATCTTCTCATGAGAATTTGCCCAATACCTAGATGTGGATGCTGAACTCCAGCTCCCTGTATCGGCCCCACTCCCAATGGAAATTGATTTCAATCTCTATAGACTTTCACCTTTTCATCATAGATAAGCGTGCCAGCCAAAAATATTATCATGACCTTCTAGGTCTAATATATGTGAATTCTCTAATGTCATCCATTCCTTCAACCTGCAAAGGCAGGATGCCTCATAATATAATGTCATATCTGGCAAGGGGAAAACCTCTTTCTTTTGCATCTATCAATATTTTATTCTCAGTTTTTTCCCCTTGCCAGATCTATTTAGAAATATCTTTTTGCCATACCTTGAAACAATCTGATTGTTTCGAGGAAATTAATTTCAGGCTCAGGGTTGTGGGTTCAAGTACCACGCTGGGCAAAAGGTTCCTGCATTTGCAAGGAGTTGAACTAGGTGGCCCATGTGGTCCCTTCCAGCTTTACGATTCTATCATTCTCTGAAATGATTCCCGTGTTGTGTGTCCTTCCTCCTAAATCTGTTGCCCGTTGGTTTAACTCAGGCATGGCCAAACTTAGCCCTCCAGCTGTTTTGGGACTACAATTCCCATCATCCCTGACCATTGGTCCTGTTAGCTAGGGATGATGGGAGTTGTAGTCCCAAAACAGCTGGAGGGCCAAGTATGGCCATGCCTGGTTTAAGTGGACAGACACTGCTTTGAAGAGAATGAGAGGCCCCATCTATTTAAAGCTATCTGAGGGGAACTGCAGTTTATTAAGGGTGCCGAGAATTGTTCCCCGTTCCCCTCACAGGGAGGTAAGAGAGACCCCGAACAAAAGCTCCTCTAAAGATTTTAGATGCTGCCGAACCTCTTAGCCAAAGACCATCCTAAAAGCTTCTTACGTACATCACAACGTACAATAGCTTCTCTCCTATGCGCCAGGATGCCTGACAATGTTTTATCGATTGCATTACCTGGGCAGCCGAGCCATTTTGAGATTGTAAATACAGTGGTACCTCGGTTCTCGGACATAATCCGTTCCGGAAGCCCGTTCGGCTTCCGAAATGTTTGAAAACCGAGGCGCAGCTTCTAGTTGGCTCTTGCGCTTAACGGAAGCCATGTCAGAGGTTCGCCTTCCGCACAATGTTCGAAAACGGGAGCCTTTACTTCCAGGTTTTCGGGAGCCGAAACGTTTGGCAACAGAGCAGTTTGAGACCGAGGTACCACTGTACTTTAGTTATTGAATCCAGGTCACATGCACCCCCCTATTCATGCACAAATATGAAGACAGGATTTGTAAATCTGCCTAGGAAATATTTAGAGGAATTAGAGAAGCCGAGATGGCTTTGGGGATTTTCCTGCATTCTAAAATAACGTTGCCCTGTCCCAGCTCCTGCCAGCCAAGCAGTTCAAAAGCACACTAAGGCGAGTAGATAAATAGGTACCGCTGCGGCGGGAAGGTAAACGGCGTCTCCGTGCGCTCTGGTTTCCGTCACGGTGTCCCGTTGTGCCAGAAGCGGTTTAGTCCTGCTGGCCACATGACCCGGAAAGCTGTCTGTGGACAAATGCCGGCTCCCTCGACTGCAATTGGTCTTGCAGGAAAAAGCAAGGGGTGAGGTGCTAAAGAAAGCTTGATCATGTATAATGAGACAAGAATCCAGTGTCCTTATTCAGACCAGGTCTCTCCATGGGTTTGCAGTCGTTAACAGTCGTCAACAGGTTCACCACTCCTATCAGCCAATCACCCATTCCCACCACGCTTCTGAGTAATACCCCCACCCCCACCCTCTGACTATACATAAGGGTCTGGTGACTTCTGTTTCAGTGTATCTGAAGAAGTGTGCATGCACACGAAAGCTCATACCTACGACAAACTTAGTTGGTCTCTAAGGTGCTACTGGAAGGATATTTTTATTTTGTTGTGATCTTTGGAGTTTGCAGTTAAAACTCAGAGAAACTTTGCAGTCTGGTCACAGGCTGAACAGTAGTTGCAGACAAAACCTCACCTGAGCCTTCATTTGTGCCCCTCTGTCGTCCCCGTCCCCCCATTTCTCCCCGCACCCTTCTCCAGCCCACGAAGATATTCAACTATCTGAAATGGCGTCGTATATGTGACACGCTTTTCCTCACTTTCTCTGCTGTTTTCCTTTTCACCCGCCTGGTTATTTTCCCCTACAAGTAAGTAAGACATCTTCAAATATCTCAAGGGCTGGAAAATGGAGAAATCTTGGTTTTTCCGGTGGGTGGGGGACCTGTCTGTTGTTGCTTCGCTGTTGTTTTTGCACGCCTCTTAGAGAGATTTTTGATACATATTAAGCAGTATAGAAATCAATGAATCAGTCGAATAATCCCTATTAACAAGTTGGAACATGTGCAGAGGGCAACTGAGCCTCTGGAAACCAAGCCTTATGAGGAATGGTTGAGGAAGTTGGGTACATGTAGCTCAGGCATCCCCAAACTGCGCCCCCCCAGATGTTTTGGCCTACAATTCCCATGATCCCTAGCTAACAGGACCAGTGATCGGGGAAGATGGGAATTGTAATCCAAAACATCTGGAGGGCCGAAGTTTGGGGATGCCTGATGTAGCTGAAGGAAGAGGAGATTGAGATATTATATGTGATAGGGATCAGAAGGGTTGTCCCATGGGAGATGGAGCAAGTTTGTTTTCTCCTGCTACAAAAGGGTAGGACCTGAACCAATCTATTTATGTTATACAGTGGTACCTTGGTTCTCAAACTTAATCCGTTCCGGAAGTCCGTTCCAAAACCAAAGCGTTCCAAAACCAAGGCGCGCTTTCCCATGGAAAGGAATGCAAAACGGATTAATCCGTTCCAGACTTTTAAAAACAACCCCTAAAAGAACAATGGAACATGGATTTTACTATCTAACGAGACCATTGATCCATAAAATGAAAGAAGTAAACAATGTACTGCAGTCACACAATCCATCAATCAGTAGCTGAACTGGGTTCACTACCAAGGAGTGTGGTGGAGTCTCCTTCTTTGGAGGTCTTTAAGCAGAGGCTTGACAAGCATACGTCAAGAATGCTTTGATGGTGTTTCCTGCTTTAGAAATTGGAGTTCTTGGTGAAGTCCAGAAATAAACAGTAAATTGCAAGAACTGGGGCCAGGAGGAAGATGAATTTCAAGTGAATCTTCAAAAGGTTTTATTTATGTAATGAAGAACTCAAATAGGAATCGATTCCAGTATAATAGGCAAATAAAGATAAATTCCAGTGAGAAAATCCCAGGACAAGGCCCTGTTTCGACAATTCTTCGCCAGCAATGTTTTAATGGTCAGAATGTACCAAGTATGTTTGCCTTTATTTTTATTTGCCGATCCCTTTTGATGATTCACTTGAAATCCATCTTCCTCCTGGCCCGAGTTCTTGCAATTTACTGTTTATTTCTGGTGTTTCCTGCTTGGCAGGGGGTTGGACTGGATGGCCCTTGTGGTCTCTTCCAACTCTATGATTCTATGGTTCCACAGTCACAAAAAGAAAAAGAGCTGCAAAAACAAAAATGCAAAAGAAGTAGCAAAAACAGACAGACCTCAGCGTAACACTCAAAACAGAAGTGTGGCACTCAAAACGGAGCACGTTCGAGTTCCGAAAAAAGTCCGCAGACCGGAACACTTAGTTCCAGGTTTGCAGTATTTGGGTCCCAAGTTGTTTGAGCACCAAGGCGTTTGAAAACCAAGGTACCACTGTATAGTCTTGTTTGAGAGATTGAATCAAATGCAGCTTTCAGATCAATGAAACCTGCGTATAGCACACCACCTGGTTTCTTAGCCTACTTATCTGCAAAATGGGCTAGTACAAAGCAATGGTCTATAGTAGATCTCCCTCGTCTAAATCTTGCTTGCTCTTCAGCAAGAATAGCTTCGTCAGTTATCCAATCGAATAGCTTATTGTAAAGATGCTTTGCATATAATTTGCTAATTACAGGCAGCAAACCAATTGGACTGTAGCTAGCTGGATCGGATGTAAGGCCCTTGTTGAATAAAGGGATGACTACCGCTGTGGCCCAAACTTCAGGGAATAACCCAGATGAATCGATAAATGAGAATATTACCACCAACAGGGAGACCCACCAGTCAATGTTAGATTTCAATAGTTCTGGGGGCAAATAGTCTATGCCTGGTGCTTTGCTGTTTTTAAACTGTGAAATGGGTTTTTTGACCTCAGTTATAGATACCAGAAGCCAGTCTGGTAAGTTTCCCAAAGATTTTATGTGCTAAACATGATTTGCCACCTGGAGCGACCCTCTTGGACATAATACCATGGAACCGTTTATTATTATTTTTTTGCCGTACAAAATGTTGGCTTGGGCGTTGCGTCACTCCATACATGCCGGAGCAATGGATTCAAATTTCAAGAAAGAAGATTCCACTTAAACATTAGGTAGAACTTCCTGACAGTAAGAGCTGTTTGGCAGTGGAATTTGCTACCAAGGAGTGTGGTGGAGTCTCCTTCTTTGGAGGTCTTTAAGCAGAGGCTTGACAGGCATATGTCAGGAATGCTTTGATGGTGTTTCCTGCTTGGCAGGGGGTTGGACTGGATGGCCCTTGTGGTCTCTTCCAACTCTATGATTCTATGCCAATATTCCTCCAACGGAAATAGGGGCGTCCTAAGGAAAATTGGGGCATTGTGGGATCAAATCAGAAACCGGGACAGCTTCTGTAAATCCAGGAAATGTCCCTGGAAAATAGGGACATTTGGAAGGCATGCCTTGGACTTAGACCATGGGTAGGCAAACTAAGGCCCGGGGGCCGGATCCAGCCCAATCGCCTTCTAAATCCGGCCAACAGACGGTCCGGCAATCAGCGAGTTTTTACATGAGTAGAATGTGTGCTTTTATTTAAAATGCACCTCTGGGTTATTTGCGGGGCATAGGAATTCGTTCATATTTTTTCTTCAAAATATAGTCCGGCCCCCCCACACGGTCTGAGGGACAGTCGACCGGCCCCCTTCTGAAAAAGTTTGGCGACCCCTGACTTAGACGATCGATAATGCAGATTTTTACGACTCGCATGTGGTGGAAATTTCTTTTAAACTGTATTGTTGGTTTTTAATTGATGTCAGAATAAAGGCAGGGCCGCTCAATGGTGTTTTTGTTATTAATCCCTGCAACTTCCTCGCAGGGTCATCTACAACACATATTACTACTCAATGGAACTTTACCAGCCTTTCTTCGGCTATTACTTCATGAATGCCCTTCTGATGATTCTCCAACTGCTCCACGTCTTCTGGTCTTTCTTAATCATCCACATGGTCTACAAGTTTCTCAAGAGCGGCACGGTAGGGACCGAAATCGGGCGCTGCAAACATTTGCCTAAGTTAAATTGTTGTTTAGTTGTTTAGTCGTGTCCGACTCTTCATGACCCCATGGACCAGAGCACGCCAGGCACTCCTGTCTTCCACTGCCTCCCGCAGTTTGGTCAAACTCATGTTCGTAGCTTCGAGAACACTGTCCAACCATCTTGTCCTCTGACGTCCCCTTCTCCTAGTGCCCTCAATCTTTCCCAACATCAGGGTCTTTTCCAAGGATTCTTCTCTGGAAAGAGAAGAATTAAATTATACAAGTTTTAATGGAATTGTTTATTAATTGTTTTTCATTATAGACGTTCTGCCGTGGTTGTGTTTTGCTGTGGGATGTTGCCGACCAAGTTCTGCTCAAGAGTAGAAATTCACGGGCCTAAGCTAGTCGTGCCCGTTATTTTCCATGTGCCTACTCTGAGCAAATTAAGCTCCATTACAAGTACAGTGGTACTTTGGTTCCGGGAGTCCGTTCCAAAACCAAAGCGTTCCAAAACCAAGGCGCGCTTTCCCATAGAAAGTAATGCAAAACGGATTGATCTGTTCCAGACTTTAAAAAAAACAACCCCTAAGACAGCAATTGGACATGAATTTTACTATCTGACGAGACCACTGATCCATAAAATGAAAGTAATAAACAAGGTGCTGCATTCACACAATCCATCAATCAGCAGCTGAACTGGGTTCCACACAGTCACAAAACAAAAAAGAGTCGCAAAAACAAAAACGCAAAATAAATAGCAAAAAAAAAAAAGATTCTGGCAGATCAGAACAATAATAAACCATCAAGTGAAACTTCACTTTTCAAAATGAAACGAAACCTACAGGAAGATGATATTTTTTTTGTTTTTGTATACTTCCATTTTATGTTTGAAAAATGTTCCCCTACTTTTTCTGATTGCAAAGCTTTCGATCAGATCCTCAAAACTAATGTAGCTTCTATGATTACTAGAGGGGACCCAGGTGGCGCTGTGGGTTAAGCCACAGTGTCTAGGGCTTGCTGTTCAGAAGGTCGGCGGTTCGAATCCCTGCAACGGGGTGAGCTCCCGTTGCTCGGTCCCAGCTCCTGCCCACCTAGCAGTTCGAAAGCACATCAAAGTGCAAGTAGATAAATAGGGACCACTCCGGCGGGAAGGTAAACAGCGTTTCCGTGCGCTGCTCTGGTTCACCAGAAGCAGCTTTGTATGCTGGCCACATGACCTGGAAGCTGTCTGCGGACAAACGGCGGCTCCCTCAGCCTATAGAGCGAGATGAGCGCCGCAACCCCAGAGTCGGACACGACTGGACCTGATGGCCAGGGGCCCCTTTACCTTTACCTTTAAAAGTGATTTTATGATTCTTTTCATAACCTTTTATGATTACTAGAGATAAGGCACCTAGTTATTGCCTAGTTGTTCCACTGGGGTTTTTAATATACAGTGGTACCTTGGTTCTCGAACTTAGTCTGTTCTGGGAGTCCGTTCGACTCCCGAAACGGTCGAAAACCAAGGCGCGGCTTCCGATTGGCTGCGGGAGCTTCCTGCACTCAAGCGGAAACCGCGGAAACCACATCGGTAGTCCGGCTGCCGAAAAACGTCCACAAACCTGAACACTCCCTTCCAGGTTTGCGGCGTTCGGGGGCCAATTTGTTCGGCAGCCAAGCTGTTCGCAAACCAAGGTACCGCTGTCCTTCATCGGAGAAAACGAACACTCAGCTGAGCCATTGGCGACCTTTAAAAATCCTGACGATGGGAAATTTCCGTGGTGCCAGGGGCGTAGCCAGGATCAAAATTAGGGGGCAAGGGGCGGGGCCAAGGCACAGGGGGAGGGGCCACAGTGGGGCAAGGAAAGCCATGGTCGTTCAGGGACGAGGGGGCGCCAGGATCAGCCCGAAATAGGGCTGCTCCGACCCCTTCTGACCCCTCCGCGATCGGCAGGGGCGAGGGGGCGCCAGGATCAGCCTGAAATTGGGCTGTTCTGATTCCCTCCTCCCCCTCCGCGATCGCTGGGGCGGGTGGCGGGAAAGCTGGCTTTCCCTCCACCCGCCCCACAGCCAGCAAGGGAGAAGGGAGATGGCACCGGGCGGGCAGCGGGGCAGGCTGGCCAGCGGCCCTGCTTCTGGGGGGGCAACTGCCCCCTCCTACCCCCCCTGCCTACGCCCATGCGTGGCGCCCCTGATGCCTAAAGCAAGGGCTGATTTTGCTCAATGGTTCATCCAGCCCTGGTCAAGGAATACCCCTTGCCAGCGCTCCAAATCAAACCGCACAGCAGCGGAGAGGGGAAGGGGCAGCAGCCGCCGTTGACCAAAGCTGTTTCTCTCCCGGCAGATGGAGAAGGACCTCCGGAGCGACTCGGACGAAAGCGAGAAGGGGGACGAGGAGGCAGGGCAGGTGAAGGAAGCCAAGAGGAACGGTGCCATCCACTCAGAGCCCAGCAGCAACTGCATCATCAAGGAGCCCCCGCTGCAGCTGAACGGCAGGAGCCCCGCCGCCAACGGAGATGCCAAAACAAGATAACTTGAGCCAGGCACCATCGACTGCCCAGCCTCTTAACCAACCCTGCCCCTGTGTCCATGCCAGCTTGTCTTTCCTTCTTGTAGGCCCGCAAGGGCACGAACTTAGCCTCCTAGCTGAACCTCTGCTCCCTGCAGGAACAACAAACAAAGGACTGTGCTTCTTTTCGCAATATTATCCTGTTGGCGACGTTGATTGCCGCGAGGTCTGGTGGGGGAATGAGGTTGGGTGGAATAAAGGCAGCCTTCCCCCGTTCTATTCAGCCGGTCCTGAATACAGCTTGGCAAGGCTGCTTGGAGCCCTGGTTGGGTGGTTGGGCGGGTGGGCGGGCGGGTGGGCGGGCGGGTGGGCAGACGAGGGACCCATTCGATTCCCACCCAATCGATGGTTTTCGCTCCCGCCAGCCCGCTCCAGAGAGCTGGAAAGCAGGCGGGTTAAACAACAAGGGATCCCAGCTCGCGAATCGAAAGGGGTGGGCCTGGGAGGCGATGACGTCCTCGCGGAAGCTGGGCCGAGCCTCCATCCCGAGGGGACGCGGCGGCGCGTCTTAAGGCAACGCGGGTTCCGAGTCCTCGGTGTGCCTGGGGTTTTTTGCAGTGGGTTGTGGGGTTAGCCAAGAAGGAAGAGGTGGGTCGTCGCTGGTTCGCCGTTGGACAGAGGATGTTGTCGGAAGGCCTGTGTTTTGAAGCTCCGTTCCAGGAGAGGGAGAAGGACATTGCGTCTCTTTGGGGAGAAGAAATGAGACAATGAAGGGGGTGTTGCTGTTGCTGCTGCTGCTACTGCTGCTGCTGCTGCCGCTGCTTGTGTGAACGTATGCCTGTGTTGAGCGGACCATTGGCTAATCCCGAGGAAAAAGGAGAGTCAGGACTTGATCTCTTCCTGAGCACGGGTTGCGGGGGGGGGAGCACAGGGGAGGGGGGGTTCCCCATTCCAGTGACCTAGACAGGGAGTGGGTGCACTAAATTGCTGGAACCAATAAACTCATTACAGATAAGAAAAGCAAAAAAAAGAAGAAGCAAAAAACACTTGCCTCTCTCCATTTGAATCCGCTCGCTCTTGGCGCATCCCCGTCGGAAACACGAAGAAGCTCCTCTTCTCTCCCCCCCCCCCCCACTCCTTCCACCATCACCACCGCAGTTTCGGCTTATGCCCGATGAGAAACGCGGCCCGCGTACGCTCAGAGGCGCTCTCGCCGTTCTTAAACGTACCCGGATTGAATCCCAATGGGATCTTTAAAAGGCTGCTTTGGAGAGCCGTCGAAGGCAGCGGAGGATGAGGCGTTTGGGGTTGGGGGTCTTTGCTGCACAATTTCCACTGAAGGTAAGGTGAGAAAAGGTGTGGCTGGATTTGGCCAAGGGAAGAGGTCCATCTAAGTTTAGGGATGAGGAAGTTGAGATGCTGTTGTCTCCATCGTCTCTGACCAGTGTTGGCTGAGGCTTGATGTTGGAGGTCACAACCATATCTGAAAGCCACCACGTTCCCCAGCATACAGTTTCCAACCGAGGACAGCCCAATGGGAAGCCCTACAAATAGACTGAGATGAAGACAAACAGCCCTTGTTTGTCCCCAACATATTCATTCATGGGGTAAGAGAGCTGAAATATTTTTTGCCCCACATCTGGCAACCAATTCATCCCTTTGGTTTCAGATAGTACATGGGTGGGTGAATCTAAAAAACCTGAGACACAGATTTTCCTAGCTATGGTGTCTTGTTGACCAGAAGCAATGTGTTTAGCGTCAACTCTGGAAATATATGCTTGATGCTGACCAAACTAAGCCTTCTAGAGCAAAATGAACGTCAAGAGGCTTAATGTGGTCAGAATTAAGTACAGTGGTACCTTGGTTCTCAAACTTAATCCTTTCTGGAATTCCGTTCCAGACTTTTACAAACAACCCCTAAAACAGCAATTTAACATGAATTTTACTACAGGTGAAACTCAGAAAATTAGAATATCATCAAAAGTACATTTATTTCAGTAATGCAACTTACTATTTTTTATTTTTCTTTTAATTTTTACAAAAGCTTCCTTTTGGAAATTCCACAGTAATAAAACAAATAGTTACAATAATACAAAAATAAACACCGCTATTACATTTCATTAATTACATTCCATTTATAATTGACCTGCCTAGCGACAAATAATTACAATTACAACAAATAAAGGCTTGACATATCTTGCTTTGCATGTCATGCATCTATCTCATATATTGGTTTCACCTTTTAAGTTGCGTTACTGAAATAAATGCCCTTTTCGACGATATTCTAATTTTCCGAGTTTCACCTGTAAACAACGAGACCATCCTATATAATAAAGTGCAAGTGTCTCTGCGTCCAGATTCCCTGTGTCCCTGTGTCCGCGCTACCCCACGGACACAGGGATTGGATGCAGAGACTGCACGCACACACACGCACACACACACACACACACTCTCCCCACCCCCCACCTACCGGTTCCCTGCGGCCGCCAACCGCTGCTCCCAGCCGGACTGAGCATTGGCAGCGGGGGGGGGGGGGGAGAGCACGCGTGTGTGCGTCCAGCAAGGACAGGTTCCGGGGTTTGGAGAAGTGCTGCGCAAGCGCTTCTCCGAACCCCGGGATGTCTCCTTCCTGTCGGCGGCTGGGGGAGAGGAAGGAAGGAGGAGAAAGGGCTGCTTTCTCCTCCTCCGTTCCTGTCCTCCTGCCGCCGACAACAAGGACAGGTCCTGGGGTTCGGAGAAGTGCTGCGCAAGCGCTTCTCCGAACCCCGGGATGTTCTAGTGCCCGTTTATTCAACGGGCTGAATTACACTAGTTGATCCATAAAATGACAGCAAATAAACAATGTACTGCAGTCGCACAGTCAGTCAGTTGCTGAACTGGGTTCCACACAGTCACAAAAACAAAAAGCCGCAAAAACAAAAACGCAAAATACATAGCAAAAACAGACCTCAGTGTAACACTCAAATCAGGAGTGTAACATTCAAAACGGAGCACATTCGGCTTATGGAAAAAGTTCACAAACCGGAACACTTAATTCCGAGTTTGCAGTGTTTGGGTTCCAAGTTGTTTGAGTGCCAAGGTGTTTGAGAACCAAGGTACCACTGTAGTCCCTTCCAGAGTTAATGCTAACTACACTCACTTCTGGTCAACGTGCCACCCTAGCCACAAGAGGGCCATGAAAATTGTATCTGAGACTCGTCTACCCATGTACTATCTGAAACCCAGGGGGTTGTCAGATGTGAAATACGCTGGCATTATTTTCAGCTGTCCTCCCTGCTTCATAGACACGTCATCTCTATAAAATAAAATAAAAAAACAGCACCAAGGTTGTCTTTACCTTTGGTCAATAGGTGGCATTTCCATAAGCAAATCTCTGCTGGAATCAGGTCAGTGTCAGGCCAGTATCAACCCCTTCCGTTCATTTCAACGGGCCTTTTATAGGAGAACTAGTCTCATTCAGCTCGTTAAGAAAACGGGCGCTAGAGGTGCGACGGGGCCGCGGCTTTCCCTCCCTTTCTGCGCTCGGCCGCGGAGCGCACCAGGAACGCAATTAAACAAAGCGCTCTCCCATTGTGTCCCGCGGCCGAGCACAGAGAGGGAGGGAAGGCCGCGGCCCCGCCGCTCCTCCCATGGGCCAGCCCCGGAGCCCGATGCCGCCATCTTGGTCCGCCGCTGCAGGGGGGACGGGAGGCAGAGGGTTGAGGGGGGGGAGAGAACGCGCGTGTGTACGTCCCGCCTCTTCGTCCAGTCCCTGTGTCCGTGGGGCACATGCGCATTAGCGCAAACCCAGGGACACAGGGAATACTGGACGCAGAGACACAGGGACTTTATTATATAGGATGCCCTGGTGGATTGGGCCCCGAAGGAGAACTGCTCTTGGGATCCTATTCCAGCATATATTGGTGGGGATTGGGGAGGGGAGAGACCAGAACAGCTTCCAGTTCGGTTAAACAAATCTAGGGACATTCGCACAAAAAAAGGGGAAAAAAAGGTACAAGCAGCTCATTGCGAGCTGTCAAATTCCACCCGCTCCTGCATGCCAGCAATCCAATATGCTGTTAAGTACTAACTACTGCTGCATGTTGGCTGTCAGACACCGCTCCATGTCAGGGAAGAGCTACCTGTTAACTCTTGGCAAATGCATGTGTAACCAAACAGTGCAAAAGTTACTGTAATCGGGGATGGGGAGGTTGATTCTAGAATGGGATACAGATGCCACGACCTGTCTAGCTGCTCCCTGGGTATGTTTACATATATATATTTTGAGAAACAGACTAATATGTGTCTTTCCTAAAAATTACCACTGGGGGGAGCCGTCGATTTTCCATTAAGGCAATATTAAAGAATTTTTTCCCCCCTTCCACCAAAAGGACTCTGATGTCGATCTTATTAAAAGTGCTAGTTACAGGTAGTTAGCCGTGTTGGTCTGACGTAGTTGAAACAAAATTTAAAAAGTGCTCTCGTGGTTGGGTCTTGCTTTTGGGATTCATAGAATCATAGAGTTGGAAGAGACCACAAGGGCCATCCAGTCCAACCCCCTGCCAAGCAGGAAACACCATCAAAGCATTCTTGACATAGGCCTGTCAAGCCTCTGCTTAAAGACCTCCAAAGAAGGAGACTCCACCACACTCCTTGGTAGCAAATTCCACTGCCGAACAGCTCTTACTGTCAGGATTCCCATTGTGGCATCTGGTTGGCTGCTGTGAGAACAGGATACTGGACAAGATGGGTAGAGCTTTTTCTATGTTCTCATATTCTGCTTTTATAGATCGGGAGAGATGCTACAGCCCCAGTCACAGAACGATAATTTGCAGTTGAGATGCGAGAGGTACAGCTCAGGCCATGCCTTCCAATGGGCAGTTTCCATTCCAGCTGGTCATTTATTAAAAAAACCACTATTATTTATCCTCTAAGCACTATTCACATATATATATCTAAAAACATTATAGGTATGATTAAAGCTAGAAACTTTCTTCACCTGGTGAATCAGACTCTCTCCGTTCATTGGCATTTACTCAGCTCACAACTGGTCCAGAATTGCACCAACTCTGCTTATTCAAATCATAAAAGGTAAAAAAGGACCCCTGGACGGTTAAGTCCAGTCCAAGGAGACTATGGGGTTGTGGCACTCATCTCGGGAGGGAGATGGTGTTTGTCTACTGACAGCTTTCCGGGTCATGTGGCCAACAGGACTAAACCGCTTCTAGAGCAACGGGACACGGTGACAGAAACCAGAGCGCACGGAAACGCCGTTTACCTTTCCGCCTCAGCAGTACCTATTTATCTACTTGCACTGGCGTGCTTTCGAACTGCTAGCTTGGCAGGAGCTGGGACGGAGCAACGGGAGCTCACTCCGTCCTGGGGATTCGAACCGCCAACCTTCTGATCAGCAAGCCCAAGAGGCTCAGTGGTTTAGACCACAGCACCACCCGTGTCCTATATGGTGAAATAGACGTGTGCAATCAGCAATACGAATGGCATTGTGCTCCAGAATTCCTTGCAGTGGCTTCATATAGATGTTAAATAGACTTGCAGGTTGCGATGCCCTATGGTGGATCATTTTCATGCCCAACCACCTGAGCAGATGCAACCACAGATACAGACTTTAAAATGAGCTTGGGCAGTTCCCAGAGGAGGCACAGAAGTCTCTGGATAAATGCGAAGCATCACTGCAGTGAAACCTCCAGGTTTGGAAGCAGTAAAGAGTAACTTTACTGAACACTTCTGCTGACGCAGCCCAGAATAGCATTCGCTTTTTTTGCTGCTGCATCACACTGTGGGCTCACGTTCAGCTTGTGGTCCACCAAGACCCCCAGATCCTTTTCACATGTACCGCTAGTAAGCCAGGTGTTCCCCATCCTACATTTGTGCATCTGGTTCTTCCTGCCTAAGCATAGAAGCTTATATTTGTCCCTATTGAAATTATTTTTCTTAGCTCGTGCCCAGTTCTCCAATCTGTTAAGGTCATTTTGAATCCTGAGTCCATCTTCTGCGACATTAACTATCTCTCCCACTTTGGTGTCATCTGCAAATTTGATGAGCGCCCCCTCAATTCCTCCATCCAAGTCATTTATAAAGATGTTAAACAACAACAGGCCGAAGACAAAACCCTGCGGCACCCCACTTGTCACTTTCCCCCAGGATGATTTAGAACCATTAATGAGTACTTTTCAGGTTCGGTCAGTCAACCAGCTACAAATCCACCTAACCTCTTTCCTCTTTCAACCCACGTTTTACCCGCTTCCTCGTGAGAATACCATGGGGGACTTTGTCGAAACCCAAGATACACTACTGTATGTCCACAGCATTTCCCTGATCCACCAAGTTTGTGATTCCATCAAAAACGGAAATCAGATGGTCTGGCACGAGTTACTTTTGATAAACCTGTGCTGGGTCTTAGTAATCACAACATCCATTTCTAAATACACACAGACCGGCTGTTGAATAATCTGTTCTTAGACTTAGGACCTTCCTTGGTACCGATGTCAGTAATTACCTGGGTCTTCCTTTCCCCCTTTTTGAAGATGGGGACAACATTTGCCCACCTCCAGTCTGTAGGGACCTCACCTGTTCTCCAAGAATTCTCAAAAATCATAGACAAAGGTTCTGAAATTGCATCCACAAGCTCATTTAGTACGCTTGTATGCAGTTCATAAGGCCCTGGATTTGATTTAAAGTATTGTTCCCTTCTTACTTCTTTCCCAATCTTGGGCTGCAGCTACCTCCTTACATCGTTGATTCCATGGGTTGGCAACCTAAGGCCCAGGGGCCGGATGCAGCCCAATTGCCTTCTAAATCCAGCCTGCGGACAGTCTGGGAATCAGCATGTTTTTACATGAGTAGAATGCATCCTTTTATTTAAAAATGCATCTCTGGGTTATTTGTGGGGCATAGGAATTTGTTCCTTTCCCCCCCAAAAAATATAGTCTGGCCCACCACATGGTCTGAGGGACGGTGGACCGGCCCATGGCTGGAAAAGGTTGCTGACCTTTGGTTTATTCTGTTATCACCCGGTTGGGCATCGCTTTCACCTTTTGGGTGAAGACAGAGGCAAAGTAGGTGCTGAGTAGTTCCGCTTTTCCTCTGTCACCCAATAACATTTCTCCGCGTTGCCCATGTTATAAGAATTTTGAGGTCATATATATATATATAATAATTGTTCATAAAACATGTACATGAATGTACAGAAACATGTCTGAAGCAGCACAGGAAAACAGGCCTGACTGACACCATTTTGACTCTCTGACCAGGTGTTCCTCTGCAAGGAAGAAGTGGGGTGGGGGGGAACCTTCTCATTGTCTCAGGAATTAAAGTGATAATCCCTGGCATCCTGATACCTGACTGCCAGACAAAAGGGTGTGATTAACTTGGCTGGGAAACAGGGAAATGTAAATATCTCTCAATTTTGTTGATTAGGTTTTGGGGGCAGGGGGCAGGGTCCAGGATGCTCAGATTACTGCCACCAGACCTCCCCTTTCATGATGTACCTATGATGAATCTAGGGAGAGGGGTCTTGGGCTACACCCCTTCTGTGACATATGGATGATGCTTCTGGGGGGTGGGCTGAAACCAATTTCAAATCTCTTTTTAAGGACAAGACATCTTTGTTTGGGGTTCCTTCCTTGTTCTCCTGTGTGAGAGGAAGGACCCTGTTGCAACAGCAAAAATAAAAGTGCCTTGCTTCGCACGTCCTGGTTTGGTCTCTGTTATTTGGTGGGCAGGAGGCTTAAACTTTGTCTGCTTGCCAGGATACCTGGACTCTTCCTGGGTCGAGGATCCACTTAATTCTAGGGCCGTGTAGCTCTGCAAAATTTTTACAACAGTTTGGCGACCACGAAGGGACCCAGTTTTGCCTTGAGCTCCGGGTTCACTGAGGAAGGGGAGCCCAGCGCGCCCTTGCCTCTTTTGCAGGGGGGTAAACCAACCTCAGGACCCGAGGCACTTGGTAGTAATTGAGAGTCCAAGCGGGACCCCCAGGACGAAGCAACGTTTAAAGGGACAAGGCTGTTTTTTTTAGGAACCAGTTGGAAGCTGGAGACAACGGGATTCGACTGAAAGGATCGGTCGTGAGTATTAAAAGGGGACACCTTGGGTGAGCTAAGAACCACAGCAACTAAAAATCTATTTCTCCACTTGGACTATCCTTTTCTACTCTCCTCTTTGGACCTTAGTTGCAGCAAGGCTGCCAGGCACAGTTACAGAGTAGAACTGAGGTCCCGGGCAACAGTCTTTACGTTAAACGCAGAGCTTAGAAAGACTGTCCCAGCTCCCTTCTGCCAAACTGAGCAGAAGTCTGAGCAAACTGTCGCTTTTCTACCAATCTGGGAATCTGGCTATCCCAGCTCTGTTTCCTATTCCTCTGCTCTTAATCTTCGGGTGAAGACGCCCCCCTGCCATGGCGACCTTTGTTAGGTATGACCCATGACCAGAGATTGCAAGTGCGCCCGTTCCTCTCCTACTACTCTGTATTCCTCAGTTCCGACCTGACATTGCGTAGGCAAGCGTTCAGTAGGATCTGAGTCTAGTGTGTAAGAGGCAGGGAAGTTGCTGTGGAACCCTCAGGCAATTGATGACCAGTGGGAGGGTTCCAATAGGGTTTTAGCTGCACCAGGCCGCCTAGTAGTTAGTGCACGCGAACGGCAGGCAGGAACACCACTAGGACGTGGGGGTGAGTCATAGACTCGGGAAGTTAAGAGTGTCCAGGAACAGGGTCGGGGACCCAGAACTGCAGTATAAAAAGACAGAAGTAAAATGGGTGCAACCCACTCTAAGGAATTCCTTTCCCAGACTCCCAACCGAGGCAAAGCACAACTGAGGCTTTGCTCCGGTAAGGACTTTGAGGATGAAAGTCCACTCCAATTCGTTCTCTTAAATTGGCATGAAATCCCCGGGGCGGACAAGCTTGAAGGGAACCAATTGCAAAAACTTTGTAAGAAAAAAACATTGGGTCCGATTTACTATGGACCACCCAGATGAGGGGAAATGGCTACCAGGAGGTTCCTTTAACATACAGAGAATCTCCACTTTAAAATTGACCCTGGAAGACCAGTACCCCCTTCAGAATGTTTACACGTTACATGTTGTCTGTTACTGGGTATGTGTGATGTCTGTTAAGTGTATGTGTGTCTGATCCTTGTGTCTGCTATAGTTCATTGTTCCCCTTAAAGTAAATGAGAGATATAATCCAGGTTTAGGAAATTAGGGGTTTGTGTTTAAAATTTGGCCATGACACCCACAGACTGCCTTTTTTAAAGCATGCATAGTTTAAAATAATATAAAAATTAAGGCAAGCTTGCTTAAATAATCTTATGTAAGGGCTTGATCAACCCAAAAACATGGCAAATATTTAGAAGAGTGGAGGTAGTGTGTAAAGGTTTGTTTTAAAGAGGCTGTAGAAGGCCATTGTTTCCTCTCCAAAAGTAAAAAGAGGGGGCAGGATGAAGGAAAATAACGAGCTGTAAGTTTAAAAATGCTTGCTCAATGCTTTGACAATATTTTAAACTTGAAAATGTTCATAAACTCCAGCTATAAGTGGATAAGAGATGTACTCAAGGTTTAGAATGTTATGGGGTGTGTTTAAATTGGCTACAACATCCATAGACTGCCTTCTTAAGTGTGCATAGTTAAAACTGCCAACTTGTTTAAATTTCTAGTATAGAAACAATGTTGAACCGATCAATCTTAAACATTATAAATATGAGAATGAGGTGTGCAAATGTTTGTTATTGAGAGAGGCTCCAAAGGGGAGTCTTTCTCCAAGTGACTAGATGAATATTGACTAAAGGAAAATTGAACAGCTATTCCAATAAAGGTGATTTGTTTGTCAAAGGTAGAGCTTCCATAGCCAGGAATTGTCTATCTGAGTCTAGTTTTAACTTCAATTGTGTTGGACAGAAGGGTTATTGTTGGGCTCCTAATATCAGTCTCTTAAGGAAAAAACTCATCTGCTAAAGGGTTCTGTATAAAGTTGGTATTTTCATTCAAATCTTGTGAATCCTGTATCTTAGAGGGTTAGACTAAATGACCTCAGGGTCCCTTCTAACCCCCATTTTAGAGCTATGTGAAAGGCAATGTGTCTGATGTGGTGATGGGTTGAAATTCAGCCCAGCTCTGCTTTCTGGCAAGGAAAGATTATTGGTTTTCAGAGTTGGAACAAGAGTGTAATTGTTGTTTTTATGGAGTGATTATATAAGTTTTTATCACTTTCTCTATTAAGGTTTAAAGTTTAAGCACATATGAAAGTCTTCAACATTTCCCAATCTGTTTGTGAACTCACAATATTTAAGGTCTGTGTCACAAGGGAGCCATGTGCTCTGTATGTAATGTTTCACCATGTGACTATGGAATATGGTGTTCCTTCTAGGGAAATGTTATTAAAAGTAGAGGCTCCATAGCCAGCAAATGTCTATCTGAGTCACTTTAACCTTGATTCAAATGGACAGAATGGTTTTAGTAAGGAAGTAAATTCCCTCTTAAACTGTTTATCCAATCTTAAGGTTTGCTAAAGACTTCTATATAACGTTGGTACTTTTAATCTTCCCCTTCCTTATTTTTCCCTTAGTACACACGTGTGCTTCCGTGATAGGGCATAGCCTGTGTTTCCTTCCCAGTCAGGAGTCTGTACTCAAATGTATGTGTATCCTAAGGGCAGTGATAGTGTTGAGATCCCCATATTTCAGAAGGGGTGGACTAGATTACTCAAGCACTGAAAAGTGAGTTTAAACTCTGGTGGCTTAGTGAAATGACCTGAATTCAGTCAAGCATTACTCTTTGGTGGAGAAGGATGGAAAGATAGATTTTTAAAGTTTGGCATGAAGAGTTTGAGGTGCCATTCAGAAAGAGGTAGAGATGGTATATCATGCATTGAAAATGAATGTCTGGTGTTATTTTTTCCACCATATTGTCAGCTTTTTTTTTAACTGCAAAACTCCAGCCAACAGTTCAAGCACATACAAATTCATAATCAAGCAGAATGAGCCTTGACCATCCCTGTAAATAAAGGGCCAGAAAATTTTGTCTGGAATTGGTAAGGCTGAAAATCAATGAGAATGCAAAGGATTTTATGAATTCTGGCTCTATGACCATATTACCCATAGATAAGGGGGCAGAGAATTTAGTCTGCCATGGCTGTAATAAATTAATTAAAAACAAACAAACAAACGAAAACATTTGCAATTACGAATTCACCCCGAACCCTGTAGATAAAGGGGGCAAATCAAGATTTATTTTGCCTGGGGTATGAGATGTTTATATAGTACAGTAAACATGGCTAATTAGTGCCATGACTTCATTAAGGAGTTTAATTTGACCAAACTTTTCTTGCAGCTTTCTGGTAAAAATATTGGGTTGCCTGGATATTGAAGTTTTATATATTTAAAGTTTAAGATTTATAAGCCTGCTTCCTAAGCAGCAAGGAACAGGAAATAAGAGGTGTCAGAAATATCTCAGGACACAAAAGCTAAAGAAATGGATTTAAACTGACCAAAGAATTTAATTTCACCACTTTTGTTGCTGGTTTGGTGGAAGTGTAAATTGCTGGGTTTCTGTGTAAAATCTAACCCTATTTTAAAATCTACTCTTTCCCCTTCCCTTCCTTTATTCAGATGGTAATTTTGTCAAGAGGTGCAGCACTTTAAAAAAAAGGTACAATAGACTGCCGAATCATGAACTCTGTACATGCACAGAGGCTATGTCAGCTTGAAGAGGAAAATAGAGGAGAAAAATGAGGTTTTAACTAAGGGGCGAAGAAGTAATTTCTTAATGTAAAGCTTTGAACCACTGAGGGAAAACAACCTCATGTATGTTACTGGTCCATCAAAGTTAAATGGTTGCCAAGTTTCAAAATCTTAACATGCCAGATTCTTTCCACAGGTATAAATAGCAGAGTACTACTATAAGTCTGTCTCTTGAGTAGTTTATAAATTAATTAAGAGGTTCAAGGTTATGCTTTGCACATGAAACTTAAATTCAAATTTCCTCATGTAAAAATAAATAGATAAAGAACCATTGAGAACCATCAACTGTTTAGAAGCTGCCAATTCCAGTTCAACATGCAAAACTCTGTACATTTTAGGAACATTTCCTGACTGATTTTCACATGAAATAATTTTCCCTTTCCAGCAGGATGCTGAGATTCAGGGTGCAGAAATTCTTTCAGGACCTTAATGCAAAATTATCTCCCAATAGGGGGGGGGGGGGACACGCCACCTAAACAAGCCCCCTCCACACTTGGAAATTCATAGAAAATTGCTGTCTACCAGTTGACAGACTATGCAAACAAAAGGCTCCATTTCTTTCCTAGCAGGTACTCAGGATGGATACTTATCTCTCATTTGCATTTCACCCCGAAGCATTACCCTATGTTAATATAACCCTCCCTTTTCTAATGTAGCAATGATTGAGTGTTTTGCCAATTCTTTTCTTCCACAGCAAAAAAAAAAAAAAAAAGTGAGGAGTGAGGAGATACAAACAGTAATTTCATTTCTCTTTGGTTTTGCCTCTTCTCTTTAGCTTATAATCTGCTTCCATTTATTAAATCAGTTTTTCCATTATGTCTATGAAATTATTCTAACAATAACCAGGTATTGTTTTGTGATGCTCATTATTAGAAATTGTGTGTTTTAGCAGTTATTTATTTATTGGTAAGTGTTTTGTTTTGTTATATCTTGGAGCATGTCCACCAGTCCATCACGTGGAATGAGGTCTTTCACTTATTGCATATCCAAAAACTTATTACTGATGTTTGTTCAGGTACCATCTGTTTTTCCCCAAAGAGTTCTCTTTTATCAGATAGCACATGATGAATTTCAAAGCTTTTTCCGTTATTTTACCATTTTTCCATCTTAATTGGATATTTCACCTTCAGATCTTTAAGGTTCCTCTCCAATTTATAATGTCTTTGTATTATTTAATGATAATCCTTTTTTAAAAAAAATCTGATATCTTTGTGTCAAGTCCAATTTCATTTGAAAAATTGTTGTGAGAGTGGTAATCTAAATTTTATTGTTTTATTTTTTTATCTTTTTTTTGGTATTTCTACTTTTTCTTTCTGTACATACAAATGTAGCATCTAACTCATTCTTTCCTGTAAATAATAATAATAATAATATTAATCCCTTTCAAACAAGATACGTGAACCTCAAAGAGAATTCAGAACCACATAAGGAAAATGTTAATAACTTATCGATTGTGTCCTAATTAACAAAATTTTTGTCCTTTGTTTCCTCCACAGCCAAACTAGGTGAAGTAAATTAAACTGACTGAGTGGACAATAACAGCAGTAATTAAATATGAATGATAATAGTAATATTTAAAATGAATAAAATGCTTAACTATGATCTTATATTATTTGCAGCTTCCCAAGAAGAAATTTCTAGAATATTCTCCCCTTTCTTGATTATTTTTAACTAATTATATCTTCAGGCCCCAACCCCCTGCAGGCCTATTTTCAAAAGGATGTGTATCATTTACAGCTTCCCGACAATTTTTTTAGAAATACTGTAGGATATTCTCCCCTTTTGTTTTCCCACTCCTTCCTTCCTACGTAACTGTCTTTTAGTTCCAAGCACTCCTGTCCCTCTGCAGACTGTATTTCTGAAGACTGAATAATGAACCTACAGCAGCTGAACAGCATGAGAAAGCCCACAGCCATTGTTTCCATAAATGACTTTTTTGGGACTTTTTGGGACTTAAGGGAGGGGGGAGAAAGGGGGGAACTATTGTTGAAAAGTTTTAAGGATTTTGACTATAAGACTGTTTATTATCTGCAACAACAACAGACATCAGATTTTCCAAAGTAGCCACAGCATCTTCAAATTCTCCTTCCAAAAGAAACAGACTGAAGAGGGGCAAGGGAAAGTGAATTGCAAGGACATACGCTCTCTTTTGACTTCAAGACTCTGTGCCCTATTAAGAATTGGCCTCAAGACATACAACTGATATAAATTATTATGTTTTATGTTGTGTGATATTCGACAGAAACATTGAACTATGTCTGACAGTATGTTATTTCCACAAGGAGGGGGGGGGTGAACCAATTTTGTGTTTAATTGTTTTTTAATGTTTAATGTATAGTGTCCCAATGTTTTTTTTTTGTATTATTGCCATGCATTGTATGCCTTTTAAAGGATCAGGATATTGCATAGTCCAGTATTTAGATTAGATCAACTTATGACCATGTTTTCTTGTCCCACCTGGCACTCTGCAGTGTGCCAACCTTCTCTACACATTTTTTAAAATTGTTTTTACTCATTTTACCAAGAATAAGCTCCAAGATCCATGAAACACCAGATAATTGAAGGTATTTATGTCTTGATTTAACAGGAATGATCCCTTTTAGAGTTAAATTTGACTAATTTGGACATGTTTTATGGGGCTGTATAAATTTTAATTTGGCTTCAGTTCTAATTGGGCAAGTGTATCCAAGGTGCAAGTAGCTTTCTTCCTTTAAGAGCAACTGGGCAACTCCCTACAGTGCAAGGCCAGAGCCTCTAATAAAGGCCCATAGAAAGCCCAAGGCAAAGGCATCTCTCTCATGACATGTCCAAACCTGTGGCAGCTATGGTGAGTGCCAGGCGACATGGTCAATATGAAAGCCCTAAGGGGATTCACCAGGGATTGTTGCTGTTGTGCCACGATGGAGGTGTGCAACCAGAGGAGAGCTAGCTTTTGACACCTGAAGAACACACAAAAGGGTAAACAAACAAACTGCACTTTCCAGTCAATATTGGTGGACCATCCTGTTAAATGAAATACGTAGACCATTTTTGAGAAATGCTTCTCCCAAAGTACTAAAACAACACATCTGGTTATTCTTTTGTGGGGCAACAATTTTTAAGAAAAATTATAGCCCCAAATGGGGGATATTGTTATAAGAATTTTGAGGTCATATATATATATATAATAATTGTTCATAAAACATGTACATGAATGTACAGAAACATGTCTGAAGCAGCACAGGAAAACAGGCCTGACTGACACCATTTTGACTCTCTGACCAGGTGTTCCTCTGCAAGGAAGAAGTGGGGTGGGGGGGAACCTTCTCATTGTCTCAGGAATTAAAGTGATAATCCCTGGCATCCTGATACCTGACTGCCAGACAAAAGGGTGTGATTAACTTGGCTGGGAAACAGGGAAATGTAAATATCTCTCAATTTTGTTGATTAGGTTTTGGGGGCAGGGGGCAGGGTCCAGGATGCTCAGATTACTGCCACCAGACCTCCCCTTTCATGATGTACCTATGATGAATCTAGGGAGAGGGGTCTTGGGCTACACCCCTTCTGTGACATATGGATGATGCTTCTGGGGGGTGGGCTGAAACCAATTTCAAATCTCTTTTTAAGGACAAGACATCTTTGTTTGGGGTTCCTTCCTTGTTCTCCTGTGTGAGAGGAAGGACCCTGTTGCAACAGCAAAAATAAAAGTGCCTTGCTTCGCACGTCCTGGTTTGGTCTCTGTTATTTGGTGGGCAGGAGACGCTTAAACTTTGTCTGCTTGCCAGGATACCTGGACTCTTCCTGGGTCGAGGATCCACTTAATTCTAGGGCCGTGTAGCTCTGCAAAATTTTTACAACACCCACAAAGGTAAGGCTGGTTGATTTGATTTCCCCATCTTGTTCCAAATCACTCCCCCCTTCTTCCTTGGCGGTGGGTGAGGAGGTGGCATTTTGTGGCCAAAACGATGCCGAAACGACTTGGGCCGGCCCTGCTCTGCTCTAACCACTACACCACCCTGCCTCCAGCCAACCAATGCATCCTAGAGCTGCAGCCCCCCCTCCCACAAATTGACGGGAGCCCCCAACTCCCTCCAAGCCAAAGAGGATGCTGGGAGCGAAGGTGTGTCTCTCCCCACCCCACAGCTAAATTTAAGTCCCATTAAGAATAATTAGATCCAGGTGTGCCAACTTGAATAAAATATGGGGGGGGGAGGTAAGCCCCGCCGCCCTACATAATTGATCACATGATGCGCTGCACGCAGACCATTTGAATGCCAATGCCCATCAAATTTGCCCCCCCTTCAAATATTTTATTGGGGGGGGTTGAAGGGATGCTTGTCCCTAGGAGTTTGCTCCTATGATTAGACCCCCCCTCTCACCCCCCTCCCCAATTGCAATTTAACCCTTGCAAACTCTCAGGCTGATGGCGCTGCCTCTTGCGCTCTGTTCCCCCTCCCAGGACCCTCTCTTTGTGTTAATACCCCATGAATGAAGTTAGCCCCCCCCCAAGCCCAGCCCACTTTCCCACTGCGGGCTCCAGGCCAGAGGGGGAAGGGGCTTTGGAATGCGTTGATAAAGGGGCCCCCCGCCGCCGCCGCTTGGCGTTTGCGAGCAGCGATTGGCGGGTGGGAGGGGACGGGGGCGGCGCCTCTAGGAACAGATGTGTGCGGGGGGGGGGAAGGCTGGACAGAGTACGAATCAGTGAAAGTTTGTAGCAGGTTTTTTTTTGTTTTAATTTTTTCTAGCGGAACCTGGAGAAGCGCGCGCAGACCGGTAAAGAAAATTGGGGTGTGGGGGGCGGCATAAAATAGGAGGTAGCGATTTGGGGAGGGGGCAGCATGGTGAGGGAAGAGATCTCAAATGATAGGGGATAATCAAGCGGGGGGGGGAGAGATCTGGGGTGCCAGGAGAGAAGCGGTGCTGGAAAGGAATTCAGGATGGAGACGGAGAGAGCTGCGGGGAATGGTTTTTGGGTTTTTTGGCTGGGGGGGGGCGTGTTGCATTGGGGGGGGAGGTGAAGCTCAATAAAGAGGGTGGTGTTGGTAGGGTGAATTTGTGGGGGCTGTTTGTGGAAGTAAAAACTGGGGGAGGGGTACCATTGTATGATGGGGGGCTTCTGGTACGGGGGGGGCGCGAAAGTTAAAGGAATTTATCTTGTTTTCTTAGGGGTTAAGAGGCCGAGATTTGAGGGGCTGCTATGATGGAGATAGGCTGATGGGGGGGGGGGGAGAGTGGATAAATTTTTTTTTTGGTGGGCAGCACACAGAAAAGAGCTCGGCTGGGAAGAGAATAGTGTCGGGGATCCTTTGAGGTTTGGGGGTTCACCGCTTGAGTCCTGGGGTGCCGGCGTGGGTCGCAGAGGTGGGGTTGATTTGGAGAGAGGGGGTGTGTGTGGGGTGGAGTGGATTTGGGGGTGGCGGAAAATGAGGATGCTGTCTAGCCCAGACGGGAGCCCACCTTGGCTATGCGCTGGGGGTGGGTTTCAAAGCAGCAAATCAAACATGGGAGGGTAGTTCTTGGAATGGGGAGTCGGTGACAGATTTGGGGTATGCAACCCCCCCTCCCCACTTTTGCTGTACTTTTAAACCATCAAATCCTCCTCAACAGGACTTTTTGTTGGGGGGGGGAGTGACAGAGGCCGAGAGAGATCCCTGTTTTTGGCCAGAACCCTTCCTAAGAAGTGGGGGAAATCCTTGCATTTCTGATCTATAGGAGGTGGGGGCGGGGGGCTGCATTTATTTCTTCCTCAGCATTTGGGGGGGGGGGCAAGAGAAAGAGGTCAAGTGGTTGGAGGTCGAAGACAGCTGCATTTATGCCTTGGGATTCTAGTTAAAAAAAGAAGAATAAAGGGGGAGGGACTTCGCACAAGCCGAAAGTCTCCCTGTCCCTGCGATAGGCTATTAGCCACCTGTCAATCTGGCCACTGGAGAGACAGCGGGGAGCATCACGGAATGCTCACAAACATTTTGTGGGCTGAAAGGGCAAACTGTCCAACACGGGAAATGGTCAGGGATATGAAACCTGCATTTGGGGGGGGGGAAGGAAGGGAGCATAAGAACAGAGGCTGCTGCCAACCCATCATGGTTAACATCTACTCTGCTACCGGTTCTTTCATGGGATGGTTGCAGGACAAGGAGGAAGAAAATTAAAAGGCCGGGGTGTGTGTGTGTGTGTGTATAGAGCAGTCGAATAAAAAGGGCGGCGAAGCAGTCCCCGGTGAGAGGGAGCAAAACGGTGACCTATTCCTCGAATGTTCGTTTCCAAGTTTCTAGTCCTTTTGAGGCCTGTGCCCCAGGACTCGCTCCAGGTATGAAACAAAATAAAAGAATTCCTTCCAGTAGCACCTTAGAGACCGACTAAGTTTATTATTGGTATGAGCTTCCGTGCGCTACCTACCTGTTTCCAGGTATGAAGGGAGGAAAGTGGACTCTGGTAAGCCCCTCTTTTGTTAGTATGTCCGGAAGGGGCCAGGTGGTAGTACCCAGAGACACCACTGAGTTGCTGAGCATCCGCCTCGGAGCATTGCTGTTGTCGTCTATGCTCTGGTAACCTCAGGGTTAGATTACTGCAATGCATTAGACGTAGGGCTTCCTCTGAAGACAGTTCGGAAACTTCAGCCGGTGCAGAATTCAGCATCCAGGTTGCTCACTGTGTGGCAAGACAGTTTGAGCATATTGCACCAATCCTGGTTTGACTGCACGGGCTACCAATGAGTTTCCGGGCCCAATTCAAAGTGCTGATTTTGACCTATAAAGCCTTAAACGGCTCAGGACCGCAATACCTCAAGGACCACCTCTTTCCATATGAACCTACCTGGACCCTGAGATCATAGGCCCTTCTTCGTGTGCCTCCTCCTTGAGAGGTCTGGAGGGTGGCAACACGAGAACAGGGCCTTTTCTGTGGTGGCTCCCCTTCTGCGGAATGCTCTCCCCAGGGAAGTTTGCCTGGCGCCTTCATTGTACACCTTTAGGTGCCAGGCGAAAATGTTCCTTTTTAACCAGGCCTTTGGTTGATCCTATACCCTTTTAAAACGTGGCTCTTTTTTGGGGGGGTGTTATTGGGTTACTGTTCTTATTTTGATTTTATATATTATGATCTTTGTTTGTGAACTGCCCTGAGGCCTCTGGGTATAGGGCAGTATATGAATTCAATAAAAATAAATAAATATTTTTTTGGGGGGAGTTAAATGTCAGGAAACAGTAGCATCGGGGAAGGGGCCAGCCAACTACCCAAGGATGCCAGGTCATGCCTGCTGTCTTCTTTCCAGACACCCTCGCCCGTTGCTCACCCTCTCTCCCTACGATGGCGACCACAAGGAGCCCCGCCAGCCCCCGCCAGCTGAAGGAGTTTGACAGCGTCCGAGACTCTCTTGCCGACATCATCGGCCAGCTCCGTGACATTGACCCTAGCCACCTCTCCTTCTCGCCATTCCTGGACCTCGACACCCAGATTTCCCTGGCGCCCGTCTCCGACAGCCCTGAATCGTCTCTCGAGGAGCTGCATTCTACTGAAGCGGAGGAGGAAGAGGAAGAGGAGGAGGAGGAGGAAGGAGGAGGAGGAGGAGGAGGAGGAGGAGGAGGAGGAGGAGGAGGAGGAGGAGGAGGACGGATGTCCTCTCCCAGCCCTCTCCCTGGGCTAGCCTTCCCCGACCCCCTGGTTCAACCTAGTCTCCCTCCGCCGCAGGGGGCAGCGCAGGCCCCAGAAGGGAGCGACGTGGGGCTGCCCCCCATGGCTGGGGCCGACACTGTGGCCACCCGGCTGCCCAAAGAGACGTCCTTTTTGGACTCCGTCCATGTCGTGCCACGGTTTCCCCTTCCCCATCCTGAGCAAAGGTCAGAAGGCGGCCAAACCGGGACCCTCACACCGACCGACTGGCCTCCCCACGAATGCCAGCCCTGGCTGGAAGCGGGAGACAGCGCCTGCCCGGTTTTGCGCCACGGCTCGGGGGAGCTGACCTCCTGCGTGGGGGGCAGCAGGGGTTGCCGGGCCTGCTCCGGGAGCGAGCACATGAAAGCCGTGGCCTCGGCCTTCGTCGCCCTCCTCCTGGCTCCGTGGTTCCTCTATGTAACCTATTACTTCCTTCCGCTGCCAGCCCTTGCCTGCCCGGATCTTGCCAGTCGTGTTGCCTTGGCTCTGCGTTGCCTGCCGGTCGCTGGGCTGCCTATCCTCCTCGGTAAAAGATGCATGTTTTGGGGGGTTGGGGGGAGCAGCAAACAGAAGGTGCAGACCCCCCCCCGCAAGGGTCCTTATTTTGCAGGGACAGTCTCAGGTTTACAGAAACCGTTACAGAAAATGTCCCTATTTTCATCGGGAAAATGTTGGAGGGTATAAATAATAATAATAATAATAATAATAATAATAATAATAATAATAATAATAAATTATTTATACCCTGCTCACATCTGGCTGGGTTTCCCCAGCCACTCTGGGCGGCTCCCAAACAGAATATTAGAAACACGATAAAACATCAAACATTGAAAACTTCCATAAACAGGGCTGCCTTCAGATGTCTTCTAAAAGTCTGATAGCTGTTTTCTTTCCTTGACTTCTGATGGGAGGGTGTTCCACAGTGTGGGCGCCACCACCGAGAAGGCCCTTTGCCTGGTTCCTTGTAATCTCACTTCTCGCAGGGAGGGAACCACCAGAAGGCCCTCGGAGCTGGACCTCCGTGTCCGGGCTGGATGATGGGGGTGGAGACACTCCTTCAGGTATACTGGGCTGAGACCGTTTAGGCCTTAGGGCTTGAAAGGTCAGCACCAACACTTTGAATTGTGCTTGGAAACGTCCTGGGAACCAATGGGATGGAGTTATGCGAGCCCCAAGCCCTTTATAGGGAAGCTTTTTAATGTTTAATGTTTTATTATGTTTTTATATCTGTTTGGGAGCTGCCCAGAGTGGGGTATAAATAAGAATATTATTATTTATTTATTTATATGCCGTTTTTTTATTCAAATAAATCTCAAAGCGTCTTACAAACAAAAGATAACATAATGGAACATCACGAATACAGCATAAATTGTATAGAATACTTAACGTCAGTAAAACAATCCCTAATCCCAAATAAAACAATTGCCATCTATGTAATACTATTAACAGAACAACTAACAAATAAGCTAAACATCACAGTTACACAGTTATTGAATAGGATGTCCCTATTTTTATTGGAGAAATGTTGGAGGGTGTATAAGCCAGGTGACATTTCCTATTGCAGCAGAATGTTTCCTCCACCAACTTCTCTCCCCTCGCTCATTTTTTTTCCTGGGTCTGCCACCTAGGTGCAATTTGCCAGCGGCGTGGTCCCATTGCGGCCCCGTGGAGATTTCTGGGCACCAGTTTGGCGAACACAGTTTATAAACCTCCGCTTTAAAGTTAAAGGGACCCCTGACCATTAGGTCCAGTCACGGACGACTCTGGGGTTGCGGCGCTCATCTTGCTTTATTGGCCGAGGGAGCCGGCGTACAGCTTCCGGGTCATGTGGCCAGCATGACTAAGCCGCTTCTGGCGAACCAGAGCAGCACACGGAAACGCTTGTTTACCTTCCCGCTGTAGCGGTACCTATTTATCTACTTGCACTTTGACGTGCTTTCAAACTGCTAGGTTGGCAGGAGCTGGGACCGAGCAACGGGAGCTCACCCTGTTGTGGGGATTCGAACCGCCAACCTTCTGATTGGCAAGCCCTAGGACAAGCATCCCCAAACTGCGGCCCTCCAGATGTTTTGGCCTACAACTCCCATGATCCCTAGCTAACAGGACCAGTGGTCGGGAAAGATGGGAATTGTAGTGAAGGGGCCAGCCAGATGGAGATCTTCACGAGGTCGCAGTTGGACTTGCACCCGTCGCAAAACACGCCTGGCGACTGGGGGATTTCTAACACTGATTTGACACTGGTAATAATAATAATAATAATAATAATAATAATAATAATAATAATACCCTGCCCATCTGGCTGGGTTCCCCCAGCCACTCTGGGCGGCTTCCGACAGGATATTAAAAACGCAGTAAAAGATCAAACATTAAAAAATTCAATAAACAAGGCTGCATTCAAATGTCTTCAGAAAGTCAGATAGTTGTTTATTTCCTTGACATCTGATGGGAGGGCGTTCCACAGGGCGGGCGCCACCACCGAGAAGGCCCTCTGCCTGGTTCCTTGTAACCTTACTTCTCGCAGTGAGGGAACTGCCAGAAGGCCCTCGGCACTGGACCTCATTGTCTGGACTGAACGATGGGGGTGGAGACGCTCCTTCAAGTATACTTGTCCAAGGCCATTGAGGGGTTTAAAGGTCAGCACCAACACTTTGAATTGTGCCCAGAAATGTACACTGGTAATTATCCAATCCAATGAGTCCAATGAGTCCCAATGCGTTTAGGGCGGCCGAGATTCTCGTCCACCCCATCACCTTTCCCATCTCTGTTTCCATTAAGGCAGAAACCTATTCCAGCCACCTGCTGTTATTTCTGCAAACAGAGGGCAGCATGTGAGTTGCGGGGGTCCAAACGCAGAGATTTTTTCCCCAAGCTGAGCATTCCTGGCTTAATGGGATGTTTGGGGGAGCGGACAGAAAAATTTGCAAAGTGGGCAGCTTTCAAGCCACAATTCCTCCGAAGGTTGCAAAAAGCAATGAGAGATATTTATCTTGGAGGCCGAAAGTTCCGGGTTGCAGGCAGCGCTGGCCCTACTCAGAGTTGTTGTTTAGTCGTTTAGTCGTGTCCGACTCTTCGTGACCCCATGGACCAGAGCACGCCAGGCACTCCTGTCTTCCACTGCCTCCCGCAGTTTGGTCAAACTCATGTTGGTAGCTTCAAGAACACTGTCCAACCATCTCATCCTCTGTCGTCCCCCTTCTCCTTGAGCCCTCCATCTTTCCCGACATCAGGGTCTTCTCCAGGGAGTCTTCTCTTCTCATGAGGTGGCCAAAGTATTGTAGCCTCAGCTTCAGGATCTGCCCTTCCAGTGAGCACTCAGGGCTGATCTCCTTCAGAATGGAGAGGTTTGATCTTCTTGCAGTCCATGGGACTCTCAAGAGTCTCCTCCAGCACCGTAATTCAAAAGCATCAATTCTTCAGCGATCAGCCTTCTTTATGGTCCAGCTCTCACTTCCATACATCACTATTGGGAAAACCATTGCTTTAACTATACGGACCTTTGTCGGCAAGGTTATAAATCTTCAACCTCTGACCTTTATATCCTTATAATCAAACTCTGTCTCTTTGGTCTAGAAAGTTTTTAAAGTTTTTCGTTGCAGGATTTATTTCAGTCCCGCTAGCGTCTTCACATTTTTACAGTAATTATTCATATACCAAATAAATTTACTCCAGTCTCTTTGAAATTTTTGGTCGTCTTGGTTCCGGATTCTACCGGTCAGCTTGGCTAGTTCCTCATAGTCCATCATCTTTGTCTGCCACTCCTCAAAACTTGGAGAGCTTTTAAAAGAAATTAGATAAATAATCTTTATGTTGAGATTCCTGCATTTCAGGGGGTTGAACTAGATGGCCCTTTGTTTCCCCAAGGTCACTCAGTGAGCTTCGTGGCTGAGTGGGGATCTGAACCCAGTACAACACTCACTCATTTTTTAAATTTAATTAAAATTAATTAAAATTAAAATTTTATTTTTTTTAAAAAATATTTATTTGGTTTGTCAAATTAAAATTTTTCAGAGGTATATCAAGCATAAGTCATAAAAACAAGATTCTAAGGAATCTCCTGGACTTCCCCCCTCCCCTTTGTAGGTTCTATTATTAATCATTTCCTCCTGCATCTCTTATGACGATCCTAATCTTTTACCTCTCCATCATGCCCAGAATTCGACCTTAAATTACAAGTGATATTCCAATCCTACTAACAATTTTAACTGTTTACAATGATCTTTCAGATAAGTTATAAAATTTTCCCATTCCTTATTAAAATTTTGGTCTTCCTGATTTCTGACACTTCTGGTCATTTTAGCCATTTCAGTATAGTCCATCAACTTCATCTGCCATTCTTCTCTGGTGGGAACTTTATCTTCTTTCCATCTCTGGTCCATTAACATCCGCACAGCCGTGGTCACATACATAAATAGTCTTTACTGCTCCTTTGGGATTTCGGCACCTAGAATTCCTAAAAGGAAGGCTTCGGGGGTTCCCCCCCCCCGCAAAGGTTATTTTAAACATTTTTTTCAACTCATTATATATCATTTCCCAAAACCCTTTTACTACCTTGCAATTCCACCACATATGATAGAACAGGCATCCCCAAACCTCAGCCCTCCAGATCTTTTGGACTACAATTCCCATCTTCCCTGACCACTGGTCCTGTTAGCTAGGGATCATGGGAGTTGTATGCCAAAACATCTGGAGGGCCGCAGTTTGGGGATGCCTGTGATAGAAGGTGCCTTCTTTTCCCTTATGTTTCCAGCATACATTTGAGCGTGTTTTATACATTTCTGCTTATTTACTAGGAGTTACAGATCATCGGTATGGGGACACAGATGGCGCTGTGGTCTAAACCACTGAGTCTCTTGGGCCTGCCGATCGGAAGGTCTGTGGTTCGAATCCCCTCCGATGGGATGAGCTCCTGTTGCTCTGTTCTAGCTCCTGCCAACTTAGCAGTTTGAAAGCACGTCAAAGTGCCAGTAGATAAATAGGTGGGTGGGAAGGTAAACGACGTTTCCGTGCGCTGCTCTGGTTTTGGTGTTCCATTCTCCAGAAGCAGCTTAGTCCTGCTGGCCACATGACCCGGAAAAACTGTCTGCGGACAAAAGCAAAATGAGGGCCGCAACCCCAGAGTCGTCTGCAACTGCACTTAACTGTCAGGGGTCCTTTACCTTTCTTCCTTTTTTACAGACCATCAGTACATCGTTTTCATATAATTTTCTTTCAACGTACAGTATAACATGCCGTGAACTTTAAATCCCGATTCCATAACTTTCCCCAAGCTGTAGGTTGTATGTCGTACGCAAAGTCTCTCCGCCAGTGTATCCTTATAGTCTGAGGTACTCCCATTTCACCCCGATGCTGTTGAACTGGAAACGGTCTCCGAAAAAAATCTCACCCTACCCTCCTTTCTCCTCCTGGCTGCAGGCATTGTTCTGAGGGCCTTTTCTGCCTTGTGCCTGGACAACCTCGGCCCCCTGGGCACTCGCTCTCGGCCCGCCCTGCTCCACCAGCTTTTCGTCGCGGGCTCCGTGGACCAGCTGTCCGTCTTTGCCCTCAATGTGGTGGTGACGGCGACTTTCCTTCCCCAGGAGCACCTGCGTCTCATCCCGATCCTTGTGGGGCTCTTTGCTGTTGGAAGGTGAGATGTTGAGTCAGGGACTGCGGCCCCCTAGACATCTCTGCCTGGCCTTTGGGACCTTCCTCGGGCCAAACCCTCCAATCTCCAGGCTAGGCAACCTCTGACAATCCTGCTCTACCCTTTTCATCGAGGGGTTTTACCCGACAGGAACGGCTGAGATTGCAGCCCGCCCTCTGAAAACAAAACCCAAGTTCCCAGACCTCATTGTTCAGGAAGCAGTCCTGCTCTTAAGAGCAACACAGGAAGCTGAATTTCGACCAGCTTAGTGTTGTCTACGGCTAGTAAATACAGCGCCTTCTAGGTGTTGCTGTCTCTCATTGCCTGGGGTTGGACTAGATGACCATTTGGGATCCCAGCTCTACAACTCTGTGGTTCTGTGAGTGGGGCTCGGCGGGGTAGGGTGGCAAGGAGAGGACTATGAAAACCAGTGAACGCAAACACACAGCGAAGGCGACTTCACAGGTTAGTCCGTTTCTAACCTGTGGGTTTTGCATCTATTTGTTTCTAAGTCCACTTACTGACTCCTGTTTCCATATTACAGGAGCAGAAGCAGCACCAAATGCTTAGAACGTATAACCCAAATACAGTCGTACCTTGGTTTTCAAATTTAATCCGTCCTGGAATGGGTTCGAAAATCAAGGTGCAGCTTCCGATTGGCTGCAGGAGCACGCCAGACGCCCGGCTTCTGAAAATCATTCGAAAACTGGAACAATCACTTCCGGTTTTCGATCGTTTAGGAGTCAAAACGCTTGAGTTCAAAGGTGTTCGGCTTCCCAGGTTCCACCTTGTTTGATTTCGCTAATGGCGACATGCTGCATTTAACGGATGCCGCTAATTCAGTGCTTTTTTTTCTAGAAAGAGGCGCTGGAACTCACCTTGAGCACCTCCGCTGTTCTCTTAGAATGGAAAAGGCGCCCATCCGAGAGTTCTGGCTGGGGGGAAAAGCCCTGAATAGGAACAAACCGGTTCAGCCGATCCGGTTCAGCCGACGAATTTAATCCGTTCCACGGGTCTTTTCTTATAATGAAAAATTTGTCTAGCAAATCCCATAGGAATGCACTGAAATTTTTTTTGCCCATAGGAACGCATTAATTGAATTTCAATGCATTCCTATGGGAAACCGCGATTCGCTAGACGAATTTTTCATAAAACGAATTCATCTAGCGAGGCAACCTCCACTCGAAAAATCCTTTCGTTAAGCGGAAATTTAGTTAAGCAGGACATTCGTTAAGCGAGGCACCACTGTATCTCCGAATTACTCCTGAAAGGTGCTGGGTGAACTGAACGGGAGCAAAGTTTGTTGGGGGGGGGGTAGCAACCTGAATGACTTCTACTTATCTTCAAGTTCAATTCTCTTTTTGACGCTTTGGAGCAGGGTTTTTCCAAAACTGGGTCTCCAGCTGCTTGAGGATTACAAAGCCCATCATCCCTAGCTAGCAAGACCAGCGGCCGTGGATGATGGGAACTGTAGTCCCCAAACAACCGGAGACCCAAGTTTGGGAAACGCTGATCTCGAGGCTCTTCTTTGCTCCGCTTTGCTTTCACAGGTGCTGCTACTGGGCCTGCCTGCACCTCTGCAGCACTTACCGTGGGTTCGGGTTCGGCCTCTCCTTCTTCCCGACAGTCGGCATGAGTATCTACAACCTCTTCTGCCTCTACCACCTGGGCTTGGGGTTCCTGTTCGCAGCCTTGCCCGACATCCGCAACACATCCGCTCCGGCGCTCGAACTGACTATGCCCAAGAGATGAGGGACTACAAAACTCTTCCCCCCGCCCCACTCACTTCTCAAGCTCCCTATCCCTGCAAAAACCAGCACAACTCTGCAACACCCCTCTTAAGTTTATGGGTCAGCTCCAGGAGGACTTAAAAGAGACCAGCCATCTGCTTCAAAACATGGATTTTCTTTGCAAAACCCCAGTGGCTTCGCAAGAAAGGACTAAATTTGCAGACAGGGTCAAATGCTCCTCCCTTAAAAAGAAAGGCAAGCACTAGCATGTCAGAAGGAAGCTAGGCTGGAGCTCCCCCCCCCCCACATGCTGAATTTCCACATGCAGGGGATTATTCGACGCTTCCGGGTATACGCAAGGTATAGGGGTGTCTGCCAACTGAGTGTGGAAAGCTCAGTTGATTAGAGCGTGGTGGTGATAACGTCAAGGTCGCAGGTTTGATCGGGGGGGGGGGCAGCTGCATATTCCTGCATTGCAAAGGGGTTGGACTCGATTGCCCTCAGGGTCCCTTCCAATTCTATGATTCTATGAAATTTCTCTTTGCAAAAAGGTTCCTGCATTGCAAAGGGGTTGGATCAGATGAACTTTGGGGGGCGCTTCCAACTCCACACTTCTGCGATCCTGTGGAACACCTGATGTCATAAGGGGGAACTGTCTTCCATAAATAAGAACGAATTTAAATCGAGCCTCTGCGGAATGTGCAGAGAGGGGGTATTTAATTGTCCGCACTCGAGTGTCCTGTATTAGCAATGGGTTGGTCTCGATGACGTATGAAGTCCCCTTCCAGCGATGTGATTGTTCATAGTGCTTTTGAGCATATGCATACCATAGAATCATAGAATCATAGAATCATAGAATCATAGAGTTGGAAGAGACCACAAGGGCCATCCAGTCCAACCCCCTGCCAAGCAGGAAACACCATCAAAGCATTCCTGACAGATGGCTGTCAAGCCTCTGCTTAAAGACCTCCAAAGAAGGAGACTCCACCACACTCCTTGGCAGCAAATTCCACTGCCGAACAGCTCTTACTGTCAGGAAGTTCTTCCTAATGTTTAGGTGGAATTTTCTTTCTTGTAGTTTGAATCCGTTGCTCCGTGTCCGCTTCTCTGGAGCAGCAGAAAACAACCTTTCTCCCTCCTCCATATGACATCCTTTTATATATTTGAACATGGTTATCATATCACCCCTTAACCTTCTCTTCTCCAGGCTAAACATACCCAGCTCCCTAAGCCGTTCCTCATAAGGCATCGTTTCCAGGCCTTTGACCATTTTGGTTGCCCTCTTCTGGACACGTTCCAGCTTATCAGTATCCTTCTTGAACTGTGGTGCCCAGAACTGGACACAGTACTCCAGGTGAGGTCTGACCAGAGCAGAATACAGTGGTACTATTACTTCCCTTGATCTAGATGCTATACTCCTATTGATGCAGCCCAGAATTGCATTGGCTTTTTTAGCTGCTGCATCACACTGCTGACTCATGTCAAGTTTGTGGTCTACCAAGACTCCTAGATCCTTTTCACATGTACTGCTCTCAAGCCAGGTGTCTCCCATCCTGTATTTGTGCCTTTCATTTTTTTTGCCCAAGTGTAGTACTTTACATTTCTCCTTGTTAAAATTCATCTTGTTTGCTTTGGCCCAGTTGTCTAATCTGTTAAGGTCATTCTGAAGTGTGATCCTGTCCTCTGGGGTGTTAGCCACCCCTCCCAATTTGGTGTCATCTGCAAACTTGCTCAGGATGCCCTCAAGCCCATCATCCAAGTCATTGATAAAGATGTTGAACAAGACTGGGCCCAAGACAGAACCCTGTGGCACGCCACTAGTCACTACTCTCCAGGATGAGGAGGAGCCATTGATGAGCACCCTTTGGGTTCGGTCAGTAAGCCAGTTACAAATCCACTGAATGGTAGCATTGTCTAGCCCACATTTTACCAGCTTCTTTACAAGAATATCATGGGGCACCTTGTCAAAGGCCTTGCTGAAATCAAGATAGGCTACATCCACAGCGTTCCCTTCATCTACCAGGCTTGTAATTCTGTCAAAAAATGAGATCAGATTAATCTGACATGACTTATTTTTCAGGAACCCATGCTGACTTTTAGTGATCACAGAGTTTCTTTCTAGGTGCTCACAGACTGTTTGCTTAATGATCTGCTCTAGAATCTTTCCTGGTATTGATGTCAGGCTGACTGGGCGGTAATTGTTTGGGTCCTCTCTTTTCCCCTTTTTGAAAATAGGGACAACATTTGCCCTCCTCCAGTCTGCCATAGTGTTGCTGTTCCCTCCCTCTCCCCCCTCTCCCCCCCCCATATTGAAAATTGGAAGACCAAGGGAAGCTCCCAAGTCAAGCTTCTAGGGAAGGGTGAACCCAGAGGATTTTCCCGTTTTCAGAAACGGGCCATCAAACAAGGACTCAAGGAATACCAGAAGCCTTGGCCTGCAGGAGGCAGGGATAGTAGTAAAAAAAAAAAAGTCTGGGTATGTTTAGCCTGGAGAAGAGAAGGTTAAGGGGTGATATGATAGCCATGTTCAAATATATAAAAGGATGTCATATAGAGGAGGGTGAAAGGTTGTTTTCTGCTGCTCCAGAGAAGCGGACACAGAGCAATGGATTCAAACTACAAGAAAGAAGATTCCACCTAAACATTAGGAAGAACTTCCTGACAGTAAGAGCTGTTCGGCAGTGGAATTTGCTACCAAGGAGTGTGGTGGAGTCTCCTTCTTTGGAGGTCTTTAAGCAGAGGCTTGACAGGCATATGTCAAGAATGCTTTGATGGTGTTTCCTGCTCGGCAGGGGGTTGGACTGGATGGCCCTTGTGGTCTCTTCCAACTCTATGATTCTATGATTCTAAGTCCATCAAGCATGTGCAGAGCGCAGTTCCCTTTGCTGAGCGCTACCAGGTGTGCTCCAGTACGAACGCTCGAGATAAAAGCAATAATAAACAACCCGCGAAACTTAAATACACAAACCGCACCCCTAAATCACAAACACACAATACACAGGCTGAGATTGTATTACATTCGAGAAAAAACAGGGTTTGGTGTTTTTTTTTGGGGGGGGAAGAGTAAAAAAAAGAACCAAGGCATCAATGCAGAGCCGGGTTCGAGTCCTCCTGCTTTCGTTTTCACGGGAAAGGCTTCTGCAGCGGCTCCTTTAAACATTCCTCTGTCTGGTTTAGGCACAGCATCTCCGACCCGGATATGGCCCGGGCCCCAGCCCCCTTCTGCCCCTTGGCCCTTCGGGAGGCCAGGCGGTAAGCCCCGTAAAGGAGGGAGAAGAAGATGGGCCCCACAAACAGCAGGGCCACCGCAAGCAGGAGGGGGAGGTGCCTTTGCCCCTGAGCCACCTCCCCTCCACGGGACGTGTAGAACGGGTGCTGGGAACAGCTGTGGGTGGCCTCCTGCAAGCTACTGAAAGGCGGGCAGGCGGTGCAGTTGTTTGCCATGCCTCCGCGGCAGGTGTAGCAGGATGGGTGGCAAGCGGCGCAGGACCGGGTGGAGCGGGGCGTCCCGTCGGGAGCCAGGGAGGGCCGGGAGAGGGCGTAATATCTGGGGGGGCAGTAGGCGACGCATCGGCGCTGGAGAACGTAGAAGCGGCCGTGGCATTCTGAGAAGAGAAAGAGAGGGTGAGGCACCGGAGGGGAAGCGGGGAGCAATGGTTCCCCATTTTTGTTGGAATGCCCGCAGGGTTCCATTAACTCGTTCCCAGGCACAGCCCGCCCCCCGCCCTGTAAAAACAGCATTATAGTCGTACCTTGGAGGTTGGACGCCTTGCGAGTCGAACGTTTCAGCTCCCGAATGCCGCAAACCTGGAAGTGAGTGTTCCGGTTTGCGAACGTTCTTTGGAACCTGAATGTTCTGACGCGGCTTCTGCAGCTTCCGATTGGCTGCAGGAGCTTCCTGCAACCAATCGGAAGCAGCACCTTGGTTTTTGAACGTTTTGGAAGTCGGGCGGACTTCCGGATCAGATTCCGAGGCATGGCCGTGTTCAGAATTTGTCCGTCTCAAGAGACAATAGCGTGAAAAGCAGCAGGGGTTCCGCGGCTTGGATTTGACTGTATTATTCATCGCACATTTGTTCCAAACCCAGAACTCTCATGGCAAATTTGATGCACTTGATCCGGCGCTGCCAGCTTTCCAAAGTCTGATTGCCGCCTGCACCTGCTGGGCGCTGCGTTTCCCGACGGGAAAGATGTCGATGTGCATGCGTCCGCTGTGACCAGACGGTTCGGATTCCCCCACCTGTCAATGACCTACCAAAGTCGGCCTGGGGTGGTCCCTCCCGCCAAACCAAAAGAGCCCCCCCCCCATTTTCCAACAGTCCATTTCTTTTGTTACTGGAATCCAGTGGCAAGGAGTTCTGCAGGCTCCGCGGCTTGCCAGCAGCGGTAAGGAGGGATGGACGCAACTTACCCAGGCATGCTCCATCAGCGCTTCGCATAGCACAGCTGCCCACCATCGAGGCTGCAGATGGCCTCGCCCTCATATCTTCCTCTGTCCCGTACAGTTTTAACACCAAGCTGTCGAGGGACCCTGTGTTGTATGCATCGCCTTTGTTCTCCAGCAGAAGGGACCAGACACCCCACGGACTTTCGTCCCAATAGTGTGTGGACATGAAAGACCAGTCCCTGTACCCCTCGCGGCTCGTGTCGTGAGGCCTGGCGGGCAAAAGAGAGAAACCGCAGGGGCTCACCGTCGTGCACGAGTTTAACATGAGCCGATGGCGTGATGCAGCAGCAAATAAAGCTAATGCTCTTCTCGGCCACATCCACAGAATTACAGTGTGCCCAAAACAAGGGTGATAATATTCTGCTAAGATCTGGCCCCGCCTGCAGTCCTGCGTGTGGTTCTGGGCACCCCAGTTTAAGAAGGATGTCGACAAGGTGGAAGGTGGAACAATAGGATCGAGGCTCTGGAAACCAAGCCTTATGAGGAACGGTTGAAGGACTTGGGGATGTTCAGCCTGTAGGAGCAAGTGGCGATAATCCGGTTTTCAACATCATGATCCATCGCCAGCTAAACGTTGCTGATATATCAGGATGTCTGAAATAAGACCGGGGCTACGTAGAGGCATGGGCCGGCTTCACGGCTCCCCCCCCCCCACATCTCGTTATTTTTGCAAAGCACACACACTTCATGATTTGCAATATGTTGCTGGGTCAAAAAGTGGGAGGATGCAGTACCTACGACAAAGGAGCGGCAGCTGAAATATGCTGAATTAGCAGGCTTAGCTAGTACAATTAGGGAACAAGATGAGACCGCCTTCAAGGAGCACTGGAGAAAATGTTTGTAGATTATTTAAAAAGTTATTGTAAGCATGTTAAAATGCTGGCAGGTTTGGAGTAAGCTCGGCAGTAAAAGTTATTATGAGGACAAGGTGGAGGAACGAAGCTAGAGAATAATTATAATACGCAGCAGTAATTGATAATTTGTGGAAACCATGGGAGGGTGGAAGGGAAGTCAATTACCAAGGGAATATATACAGTGGTACCTTGGTTTACGGACTCAATCCATTCCGGAAGTCCATTCTTAAACCAAAGCGTTCTTAAACCAAAGCGTGCTTTCCCACAGCAACGGGGGACTCGATTTACAAATGCAACACACTCAACAGGACGCGGAATATGTTCTTATTCCAAGGCAAAGTTCACAAACCAAAACACCTGCTTCCGGGTTTGCAGCGTTCTTAATCCAAATTGTTCATAAACTAAGCTGTTCTAAAACCAAGGTACCACTGTGTTGGGAAGTGTTTGATTATTTTATTTTGGGGAAATTTATAACGATTGATATCATAACACGGGCTTGAAACCGGTTTGGGGGCAAAATATCGCCCATCATGATTTGCGAAATATAGCCCAATCAGAAACGATGGAGCCGACATCACGATATGGACTTCGGTTTGGGACGATGTACCAACATATAGCCCGGCATTACCTGACAGCCACCAGAGTGGATTTGGTCCCCATGGGGCTGGTCAGAGAGATGGCTAAATCCCCTCGCCGGCTGTAGTGGAGAGAGAGCTGGACCTGCACGTGCTCCAGGGAGCGGATGCTCTGGTCGTTCGCCAGGCAGGAGGAGGAGGTAATGTTTTTGGCGATGGAGAGCCTTGAACCGATCGGCCTGCCAGAAAGCCAAAGGAGAGGGAGAGGAAGAAGAGGGAGAGGAAGAAGAGACAGAGTTATTTGCAGTGGTGTTAGAACATGTTCGGCCCCTTTGGGTTTCGGCTTACCAAAGCAAACAGCCTAATTTGTCAACGTCTAAAAGATATCGAGCATCAGAACAACCTGGCCACTATAAGGAAATTCTACCCATGCTATGATCAATTTCCATCTTCCCATTTTGATTCTCTGGCAGGGGCGTCTTACCCATAGAGGCTAGTGGGGCAGGGCGCCAGGGCGCCAAGTTCTGGAGGGCGCCAGGGAAGAGGTGGAGGCTGGCATCAGTTTATAATAATAATAATAATAATCTTTATTTATACCCCGCCCTTCCCAGTCAAGACCGGGCTCAGGGCGGCTAACAACAAATAATATCAACACAAGTATAAAAGAAACAATTCAGTTAAAACGCAGATTAATATAATGTTAAAATTAAATTTTAAAATTTAAAATCTATGAATAAGATAAAACCATTATGAAACAAAACCTATGGGGAAGGTAACCGTGGGGTCAGACTGCGTCAGTCCGAAGGCCAAACGGAACAGCTCTGTCTTGCAGTCCCCACAAAAGGATGACAAATCCCGCAGGGCCCTAGTCTCCTGGGACAGAGCGTTCCACCAGGTCGGGGCCAGTACTGAGAAGGCCCGGGCCCTGGTCGAGGCCAGCCTAACCACCTTGTGACTCGGGATCTCCAATATGTTATTATTTGTGGAACTTAATGTCCTCTGTGGGTCATACCGGGAGAGGCGGTCCCGTAGGTACGAGGGTCCTAAGCCGCATAGGGCTTTAAAGGTCAAGACCAGCACCTTAAACCTGATCCTGTACTCCACCGGGAGCCAGTGCAGTTGGTAAAGCACTGGATGAATGTGATCCCCACCCTCGCTCGCCTCTGCCATGCCGCCTTGAAGCAGCGCCACGCCCGGAGCCTCCATCTGCCGTGGCCACCGCAGTACAAAGCGGCCAGCTGAGCTGGGAGGCGCTGCGTCCAGCTTCCGCCTCTTCCATGCCGGAGGAGCTGCCCTCCAGCCGCTGCCCGCCTGTTCTCTGGCTCCACACCTGTACAAACTAGCTATCCCAAAATACAGGCGTGCTTCCACCCTCGCGAGACTGAACGTTTTGCCATCTGTGGTACCTGAGGGCCGATTCCAAAAGATCCCGCATGAGAAACGCCTTTGCCCCCGTGGAGACGGTAGCACCGAAACAGTGGCACACGCCCTCCTGTTTTGCACTCTCTACAAAGACCACAGGAATGAATCACCCCACTAAATACTGACCATCCCAATGCACACAGCCACTGCCACAGTCTCCTTTCTCCTGGCAGACCAAACGTAGCAGATAACAGCAAAGGTTGCTAGGTTCTTAGCAGGGGCGATCAGAATAAGGGCCACTATCTGACTGTTGATTCAGGACCCTAATCTGTGCTCTTATACTAAATTTCCTTTCCCCCCCCCCTGTGTATATTGTAATATTTTATTGTTGCTATGGCCATCGGCTAACGCAAATAAAGTTTGCCTTTGGATTTCATTTCGTGGTCCGCATTCAAAAAAAAGTTCTGCACCCCTCGATTAGCGGATGGCCTCTAAACGGCCTACGAGAAATATTAAAAAGTATAAATGAAACCGTGGTGTTTTAATGAGGCCTGTCTGGAGCCCCTCTTCATGTACAAAACGAACAAAATTAACTTTGGGATACATTGGCAGCTGTCCCCAAAGTGGTTAATCCTGTGTAAGCCTAAACTCTGTCCCCTTGTCCCTCGCTGTAGTCAAATCCAGTTGCAAGTAACAGCCTCAACGCTCAAGATCTCTTAAGCACAAAAGTGCCTTTTTTAGCTAGGACATTAGTTGCCAACCTGATTGGAGGGTAAATAATAATAATAATAATTAATAATAATAAGAATAAGAATAAGAATAAATAATTATAATTATTATTTTTTATACCCCACCCATGGGCGGCTCCCAACAGAATATTAAAAACATGATAAAACACCAGACATTAAGAACCTCCCTAAGCAGGGCTGCCTTCAGATGTCTTCTAAAAGCCAGATACAGTAGTTGTTTATTTCCTTGACATCTAATGGGAGGGCGTTCCACAGGGCAGGTGCCGCTACCAAGAAGGCCCTCTGCCTGTTGAGATTCCGTCCCTTACAATGGCTTGTAGACAATTCTGACGGAGCATCTCCTCTGGGGCCCAGTCGTATTCCACCTCTTGGCCAGATCCACCAGGCGTCCAGCGTCTAAGAGCCCGTATCCGTAATAGTGACTCACTGAATGGAGGGCGGGGGAGAAAAAAACAACAACAATGGTGAGATCCTGCTCCCTCGGACAGTGGCAAAGCTGCATGCTTCGGCACCAGGGGTGGAGAGCAGTGTTTTCCCCAACATTATGGTTTAATCTGTTTATGATATTTTTCTTTTCTTTTGGAAAATCAATAACTTGTTATTAAAAAAGAGAGCAGTGTCTGCCCAAACTTGGACTACAAATCCCATCATCCCTGACCACTGGTCCTGCTAGCTAGGGAGGATGGGAGTTGTGGCCCCAAAACAGCTGGAGACCCAAGTATGGGAAATGCTGAATTGGAGACTCGCAAAGACAGAGGACGGGGGAACCTGCAGCTCTCCAGATGTGGCAGGCTTCCAGATGTTGCCTCGGCCCCAGCTCTCCCCAGCCTCACCTTTGCGGCCCACGCCATTCACAGCCCAGTCGTCTGCCTGGAGGTGAGCTGGCCTGGAGGCTCTCACTACGAGGTGCTGCATGTCACGCCAGGTCAGGGCTGGGCTACAAAGATGGAGAAGGGCATGAGAATCTTAAGAGTTGCAATGCAGGAATGTGCAGGCGGTCTGTATGGAGATCGAGCGTTATCAGCACCAGGCTCCGGTCCAGGGCTAGGCAACCTAAGGCCCTGGGGCCAGACGCAGCCCAATCGCCTTCTCAATCCAGACTGCGGACAGTCCAGGAATCAGCGTGTTTTTACATTAGAATGTGTCCTTTTATTTAAAACTAGTGTAATTCAGCCCGTTGATGTCTCCGGGATGTCTCCTTCCTGTCGGCGGCTGGGGGAGAGGAAGGAAGGGCTGCTTTCTCCTCCTTCATTCCTGTCCCCCTGCCGCCGACAACAAGGACAGGTCCCGGGGTTACTCCGAACCCCGGTACCTGTCCTTGCTGGACGCACACACACACGCTCTCCCCCCCCCCGCCAACGCTCAGTCTGGCTGGGAGCAGCGGTTGGCGGCTGCAGGGAAACGGTAGGTGGGGGGTGGGGAGAGCGTGTGTGTGTGTGGTGCAGTCTCTGCATCCAATCCCTGTGTCCGTGGGGCACATGCGCAGTAGCGCGGACACAGGGACACAGGGAATCTGGACGCAGAGACACTTGCACTTTATTATATAGGATGCATCTCTGGGTTATTTGTGGGGCCTGCCTGGTGTTTTCACATGAGTAGAATGTGTGCTTTTATTTAAAATGCATCTCTGGGTTATTTGTGGGCCATAGGAATTAGTTCTCCCCCCAAAAAAAATATAGTCTGCCCCCCTCCCCCACAAGGTCTGAGGGACAGTGGACCGGCCCATGGCTGAAAAAGGTTGCTGAACCCTGCTCTAATCAACTGAGATGAGAAGGCAGATTTATGCCTCTCGTTTTATTTGTTATCATTTATCAAATTTACGTAATGTCAGGGAGGATAAAAATTAATGATTTTATTTTTATTTTTTAAAAATCGGATTTTTAAAAATTTAAAAGAGATTTTTAAAATAAGATGCTTCTGGAGGAAAAATATTCCTAAAGATAGCTTTCTCTTTAAGTTACATTATAGTCCAAAGGCTATCATTTAACCGTATCAGTTAACAAACATGGATACACATGCTATAATGTTATTGTTTTAGTTAAATAAATTGTTTAAATTGTTATTAGGGAAATGATTGTTTTTCTCCTTCCAATAAAGTACAGCAGAAAAGCCGTCCAAATATAAACAGTAATTTAATAATTACATGTTTTTCTATTTCTAATAGTATAACAAAATCAGTCATTTTTGATATAACTGTAAAAACTACTCTGAAAATTTATTATTCCGAAAATGAAACTTCATCTGGTTGCAAATATTAAGATTATACCAGCAAGAATGAGTCTTTCCCTTAAAAAAATGATTTCAATCAAGTCTTACTGACTAGTGATTTCAATCAAGTCTTACTGACTAGAGATTTAAATCGTGATTTAAATCATGATTTAAATCGATTTAAATCAAATCCACCCTTCATCAAAAGATTTCGGGGCGGTGCGCAGATGCAGAACACCTACCAGAAATCTAAGGAAGCTTCTGCTTTTAAATACCTCCAGCAAACGGATCCAGGGGGTTGGGCTAAATGAGCCTTATTTGGCGGGGGGGGGGGAGCGGTCCCCTTCCAATTCTTACCATTCTAAGGAAATCCTACCGTGGCTCAAACAAGCTTGTTCTTTCAACAAGCTGCTTTTATACCTAGTCAAACCATGGGCCTATCAAGCTCAGCGCCGTCAACACCGACCATCAGTGTCTCTCCAGATTTTCAGAGGGTATTCCCAGCTCAACCTGGGCATGGAAACCAGCGACATTCTGCCCCTTTCCGCTAAAAAATACCCGATTGTCCAGTTTACCCTTAATGGTTACCTGCCGTTTTATTCTTTTGTTTCGGCACCGCAAGCTGCCCTGACGATATTTCGCGCCACGGTTTTTATCGGAAGACCTTTATGGACAAATAAAGTCCCCGGCACTCTCAAACTGCCCCATCCCCTCCGGAAGATTTGCGGTGGGGCCCTTGGACCCCAACAATGTTAGCCGACTCTCCTCCCTTCTTACTTGGCTTCCAAAGCGAGTGAAATCATGCCGGCCGCGAGGGGGGCGGAAGCTGAAGTTCCCGTGTGGCCGCTGGTGCAGGTGTGGCGAAGGTCTGTGGTCACCTGAGAGGGGAAAGAGCATCACTAAAAATAAAATAAGACCTATAGGATGCACAGATTTCTCAGCCAGCCCACTGTTATAGGAGTTCTAAGGTGCTGTCAATAAAACAAATGCTCATGTGGAAGGTACATAGACCACAGGTCCGAAATAGTGCAGGAGTGCTATCCTGAAGCCACCTTTACTCTTCCAGGGTGTTGGGTCTGTTATAAGAATTTTAAGGTCTTGGATATATAATAAATGTTCATAAATGTACAAGGCAAACACGTACAGAAATCTATAAACCACGTCTGAAACAGTTCAGGAAGACAGCCCTGAAACCATTTAGACTCCCAAGCTGACCAAGTGTTTCTCTGCAAGGAGGGAGGAGGTGAAAGAAACCTTCCCATTTTCTCAGGAATTAAGTGATTACCATCTCAGAGGAATGGCCAGACTACTGTACCAGGAAAGGCAATCAGATAAGGCATTATCGGATAACGTGGCAGACAGGAAGAACAACAACATTCAAATTTCTGTTATAGACCGCCTTTTCTGTTATGTAGGTATGATGTATCTGGGGGGTAGTCTTGGGCTACACCCCTTCTGTGATGTAAGTTTGATGTAGCTGGAGGGTGGTCTTGAGCTCCAGGGCAGAGAATTTCAAAATGTCTATATAAGGGCAGGCACACCTTTGTTCTGGGTCCTCCTCTTTTCTCCTGCCTGTGAAGGGAGCACCCTGTTGCAACAGCTTTAATAAAGATCAGGCTTACTAGCTGCTTTGCTTCTCAATATTCTCTGGTTGGCCTCTGTTATTTCTCCTACTGATGGAGAACCTACAAAGGACTCTGTAAGGGCAGATTTTGTTTACAACAGGTCCCCGTCCAACTCTGAAATTCTATGATTCTTAATAACACCCCCCCCCCCATATTTCCTCTGCAGAAGGAAAAATCTTGGGAGGAAACCTCTCCCAATCGTTGTTTTCACTCACAAAGCCTTCAAATCCAATCAAAAGGGCATGTTTTGTTCAAACCCGGTGAACTGGGTTTGAGAACTAAGGTATTTGCCACCTCAAAAGAATAGCCAAGACTGGCCAGGGTAAGGCAATTGGCAAACATGATCAGGTATCTCGACAAAACAGGAGACAAAAGCCACACTCTCACATTCCTGTTGCAGACCGCCTTTTCCTGTGACGCTTGCATGATGCTTTTGGGTGGTGTTATAGGAATTCTAAGGTCTCATATATATAAATCCTGTAACAGTGGTCTTTGGCTAAGGGGTTGGGCCATTTCTCAAGTTGTTGTTGTTGTTGTTGTTGTTGTTGTTGTTGTTGTTGTTGTTGTTAATATACTGTGTGTGTGTGTAAAATTAAATTTCCACAAATTGCACATAAAGTTCCAATACGTAATAAGTTTTTCTTTCATATCACTGACTTCCCTCCAACCCTTTTCCGTGATGTTTTTCTTTCCACTCTTTGCTAGACCTTATCTTCCTCCTTTCCTATCCCAACTCTAATACAGCAATCTCAAATTCTCTCTGCTGCTCACAGCTCGCATCCCGCTTGCGAGTTCATCACACTGTAATATTCCTTCAAGTAACCCAAAGGAGGCTTCCGTTCTTCAGTAAAGCAACAGCCATAAACTCTCTTAGTTTAAGCTGTTAACTTTGCTGATTCAGCATGTTTCATCACAAGCCTTCAAAAGCAGCAGGAAAACAAAGATCTCCCTTGCTTTACTGCTACTGGTTCCTGCCTCCACTCATTTTCCTCTGACTGATAACGTACTTTGGGGACCCTGAATCTCTCCATGGAGAGCCCAGCTGTAAAATCCAAGCCCATATTTCTCTGTGATAGCATAAATACGTTTGCGTTGCCCATGGGCCCAGAACTGTGTCACATTCCACATCCAACTCAAGCTTCTAGTCCTCAGTTCTCAACATTCCTCTTCTACTACCTTTCCTCCACCAGGCAACCTCTTAGGCATGTCTCCATCCTGGAATTAGTTGCATAAGTTTCAGAAAGCAGGCAGGCAAGACTTTTTCCTCGGTGCTGTCCACCCTAGCTATAGAGCAAAACTAAGAATGGAAAACATCACAGAACAACTTCTAAAGTGGAATAATGCATGGATGTTGTTGTTGTTTAGTCGTTTAGTCGTGTTCGACTCTTCGTGACCCCATGGACCAGAGCACGCCAGGCACTCCTGTCTTCCACTGCCTCCCGCAGTTTGGTCAAACTCATGTTCGTAGCTTCGAGAACACTGCCCAACCATCTCGTCCTCTGTCATCCCCTTCTCCTAGTGCCCTCCATCTTTCCCAACATCAGGGTCTTTTCCAGGGAGTCTTCTCTTCTCATGAGGTGGCCAGAGTATTGGAGCCTCAGCTTCAGGATCTGTCCTTCCAGTGACCACTCAGGGCTGATTTCCTTCAGAATGGATAGGTTTGATCTTCTTGCAGTCCATGGGACTCTCAAGAGTCTCCTCCAGCACCACAATTCAAAACCATCCATTCTTTGTTGGACTGGTCATGTTGTGCAGATGCCTGATTATCGTCTTCCAAAGCAATTGTTCTAATCCGGACTTAAAAATGGAAAGCATAATGCTGGTGGTCAACAAAAGAGGTTTAAAGACTGACTCAAGGCAATTTTTTTAAAAAATGTAGTATAAACACCAACAACTGGGAAACACTTGCCTGAGAGCGCTCCAATTGGAAAAACAGCCTTCCTCAAAGGTGCCATGGGCTTTGAAGACGCTCAAACTCAGGACGCGTGCTAAGAGGAAGGCACGCTTGGCAAACCCTCACTGGGATCAACTCCCGCCCGGAAACCTATGTCCCCACTGTGGAAGGACGTGGGGATCCAGAATTGGCCTCCACAGTCACTTACGGACTCATTGTTAAAACCGTGTTTATGGAAGACAATCTTACTCGGCTACGAGGGATCGCCAAAGAAGAAGATGTATGTATTCCAAAAACAGCCTTTTTACCAGATGGCGCATGCGTGAGATTGGCTGGGCCCCATACCTGCCCTCCAATTCCCCCCCCCTCGTCAAGAGAACCGCAAGCAAAAAAGGCATCTCACAATCTGCTTCTCCCCTTTCGCCCCGCTGCTGTAGGTGGTGGTGAGGGTCGAGGCGCAAGCCTCGTTGTACCAGGGCACCCTGCCCCTCTCGGTCGTGCTGCCCACCGACAAGGTGTAGATGCTGTTGGTGTAGCCGTCGCAGTTGCAGTTGTCACTGCGGAGGCCGCCATTCCCAGAGGCCCAGATGAAGAGGGAGCCCAGCCCCTGGCGGCCCTGAAAACAGAAGGAGAAAATCTGTTGGGTGGAAATAAAGCTGCATCATTCTGATGGTTCCGTTTCTTGTATGTAGATATGCATAGATGAAATAGGCTTTTTAAAATTAAATTTCAGAAATTTTTAACCAATTCATTTCAACATAGATGAAATTTCCATGAACGGCCCTCACTTCCCACAATGTTTTCATTCCCACCCTTTCGTTTCCACTGTGTTAGGTACCATATTTATACCTTGAACTTATTCCTTCTAAAGTATTACAATTGTTGTCAAAACAAAATAAAAAGATCCTTCCACTAGCACCTTAAAGACCAACTAAGTTTGTCATAGGAATGAGCTTTCATGTGCATGCACACTTCTTTAGATACACTGAAACAGAAGTCACCAGACCCTTATGTATAGTCAGAGGGTGGGGAGGGGTATTACTCAGAAGGGTGGTGGGAATGGGTGACTGGCTGATAGGAGTGGTAAACCTGTTGATGACTGTTAACGACTGTTAACGACTGCAATTCTTGTCGTTTCCCTTCCGCTGTTAAATATTTCGAATCCTGCTATCATACTTCCTTCAAATAGTCCAAAATAGTCTTCAATAAAAAGTTCGCCAATCTGATCTCTTTCTGCGCATAGTCCATTCATTTTAAGATCTGTTCTTTCTTGGTTTCAGCGTCTTCCTTGGTTTCAGCATCTTTAGTTTCAGCGCCCAATTCAATGTGCTGGTTTTGGCCTATAAAGTCTTAAAACGGCTCAGGACCACAATACCTCCAGGACTTGAACCTGAATCCCGAGATCATCCTCCAAGGCCTTTCTTTGTGTGCCTCTTCCATGAGAGGTCCGGATGGTGGTAACACAAGAATGGGGCCTTTTCTGTGGTGGCTTCCCGCTCAAGGGCAGGGGGAATGGTCGATTTAATGTGGCTGCTTTTTGGGAGGTTGAGGTTTCGCTTATTTTTGCTTATTTGATAATTAAGGGGTCTGATTATTGCTTTATTATTCGAGAGAAAGAAGATTCCACCTAAACATTAGGAAGAACTTCCTGACAGTAAGAGCTGTTCGACAGTGGAATTTGCTGCCAAGGAGTGTGGTAGAGTCTCCTTCTTTGGAGGTCTTTAAGCAGAGGCTTGACAGCCATATGTCAGGAATGCTTTGATGGTATTTCCTGCTTGGCAGGGGGGGTTGGACTGGATGGCCCTTGTGGTCTCTTCCAACTCTATGATTCTCTGAGTTACAGGTCGGTAGCCGTGTTGGTCTGCTGTAGTCGAAACAAAATTTTAAAAATCCTTACAGTAGCACCTTAGAGACCAACTAAGTTTGTTATTGGTATGAGCTTTCATGTGCATGCACACTTCTTCAGATATGATTTGAGTATTTTTTTTAAAAAGGATGTTATGTTATTTGCAATATTAATGCATTATATTATTCCCCCCACCCCACAATACTCCTAAAGTATTGTGCACCCTATTTCCTTTTTGGACTGATAAATGAAATGAACATGAAATATGCTATAGGTAAAAGGTAAAGGACCCCTGGACGGTTAAGTCCAGTCAAAGGAGACTAGGGGGTTGCAGCGCTCATCTCTCTTTCAGGCCGAAGGAGCCGGCGTTTGTCCACAGACAACTAGTTTCCAGGTCATGTGGCCAGCAGGAGTAATCCGCTTCTAGCACAACAGAACACCGTGACGGAAACCAGAGTGCAAGGAAACGCCGTTTACCTTCCCGCTGCAGCAGTACCTATTTATCTACTTGCACTTTGACGTGCTTTCAAACTGCTAGGTTGGCAGGAGCTGGGACCGAGCAACGGGAGCTCACCCCGTCACGGGGATTCGAACCGCCAACCTTCCGATTGGCAAGACCAAGGGGCCGTACTTCAGCCCAGCAGCTTGCAGCATTCTGAACGCTGGAAACAACTTGCCAGGGACTGTTTAGGCGGATGTGAAATCTTACATTAATTATGCCCTTGCGGAAGGCTTCCATGGCCAGAATGCCAGGGCCGTCCACCGTTTTGCCATCATCTTCTGGGCCCCAACTAGCACTGTAGATATCAATGTGCTGAGGGTGGAAACTCAAGGACTGAGCCTCGACAATGTCCGTCACGGTGCCATCCAGCATCCTCACCCCTGAGAGGAAGGAAAAAAAGGGAGGGGTGCTCTGTCAGTTTTCCCAGGCCGCAGTCTCTATTATTTTATTTATACCAATATCTTAAACCTGAAGCCACAACAGACAAATTAAACAGAAATATTTCCCCCAAAAAATTTCACAGCTTTGTATACAAGGAGCTACACTAATACCAAGTTGCTGATATCTATAAATCAATAATCAATTCATTTCTCTCCCTCTCAGCCTCCAGGTTCTCACCCAGCAAACTCTCAGCTCACGCACAAAAGGCTCACAACAAAGAGAGTTCCTGCAAACAGCAGTCACCATTCTAGTCCAGGCATGGCCAAACTTGGCCCTCCAGCTGTTTGGGGACTACAATTCCCATCATCCCTGACCACTGGTCCTGTTAGCTAGGGACGATGGGAGTTGTAGTCCCCAAACAGCCGGAGGGCCAAGTTTGGCCATGCCTGTTAGTCTCTCTCTTTGGGCTTTTTGTTTACGGGTGCCAAGGTAGATGGCAGCTCCTCAGGCTGCCCACAGCCGCGTCCCGTTCTGCTGCCCTCAACCACACCCAGTTCCAGGGGCAGCAGGTTTGCTGACACGGCACAAAAGGAAAAAGCGGTGGGGAGGGAGGAGGAAAGCAAGCAGCTTACTCCTTCTCTGGGCTATGGGCAAGCCCGGGTTGGTCTCCCCTTTCCCATGATGTTCTTCCTGCAAGATACTGAATGCAGTCTCCTAATGTTCCTGGGGCCACCTGGCTTCCTTTCAAGCTCTATAATCCCAGGTAACAGGCCACAAGATCAGAATATCCTCTTTTTGCTCTCAGGTGTCTTTAAATGCTGGAGAATAGCTAACCCATGTAAGCAGAGCCCAAACATACAAGCTGATGCTGTTTGCAGCACGGGCTCCACACAACCTGTACCTTTAAATTGCATTTTTACCACCCCACAAAAAAGTGGGAACTGTAGTTTAAGGATGCTGGGAATTGTAGCTCGGAGAGAATTCTTGGAGGTGTGTGGGCTTTGGGTGTACTTTAAAAGTATGGGGTGCATGGAGCCAAAAATGCCAGTCTTATAATCTAAAATCTATTGGCCCCTCCCTTGTAGCATCCTCCTGGGGAAGGAACCTGGGCTGTTTCCTCTGCAGCCATCCACTTGCAATTCACCCGAAACCCCAGACCCCCTCCCTTTCCCCAAGTCATCCCAGAAACAGGGCTCACTTGCCCCCAATCTTTGCCCGGTAAGCGATGCCGGCTCCGCAAACATCGTTGTCGGCAATGGCGGCCACCTCCCCAGCGCAGCGAGTCCCGTGCCTGCGATTAAAAGACACAAACAGCAGTTAAGGACAGGGGAGCAGTCCAGTTCTGTTCCGCGTTTAAAGACGAACCTACAAAAAAAAAACCACCAAGCTCCAAAGCAACTCGCGAACCAAAACACTGCAGCCTTTTGAAATTCGTGCTTCTCTGAGTCTTGCAGTGCGTTTCCTCAGCCAACGAATGGATCAGAAATAGGCACCTATTAGGACCTCTGCCTGAAAAATATTGTGCATAATATTATGGGAAATAGCTGCGGAAAACTCACGAGCAGGAGGTGAAACGGTGTACAAGCATGTACATTAAGGGAAATTCACACTAAAATGCTGGTGAATTTCCATGGTGACTTTTTTAAAAAAATGCAAACTGATGGGGAAATGTAGAGTACAGTGGTACCATGGTTCTCAAATGCCTTGGTTCCCAAACGCCGAAAACCCGGAAGCAAATGTTCCGGTTTTCGAACATTTTTGGGAAGCCGAATGTCCGATGCGGCTGTCGGCTATTGTTTCTGGGGCGCCTGTACCAATCAGAAGCTGCGCCCTGGTTTCCGAACATTTCAGAAGTCAAACGAACTTCCGGAAGGGATTAAGTTTGGCGCTTTTGTTTTTGCTATTTATTTCGCGTTTTTGTTTTTGAGGCTTTTTCAGTTCATTTGCTCTTGTGACTGTGTGGAACCCAGTTCAGCTACTGATTGGTTGGTTGGTTGGTTGGTTGGTTGCGTGACTGCGGAAATGGATAAAAGCCCCCCATCCAAACAATGGCTATCATCAGTGCAGGTAAGGAAAAATAAAAATTTTAATTTTTTTATCATCTACAATACTGTCTTATTTATTTTACAGTACATTACATTGATTATTGCTTTCATTTTATGGATCCACGGTCCCGTTAGATAGTAAAATTCATGTTCAATTCCTGTTTTAGGGGTTGTTTCTAAAAGTCTGGAACGGATTAATCCGTTTTGCATTACTTTCTATGGGAAAGTGCGCCTTGGCTTTGGAACGCTTTGGTTTTGGAACGGACTTCCGGAACGGATTAAGTTTGAGAACTGAATTTAGGACTGGAAGAATCTTTTTCAAATAATTCCTCCGTGTTCCTCAGTCCAGTTGCGGCCACTCCAAGAAGGATTGCCCTTGCTTGCCGGTCCAAAACAGATCTGACTCCATGCCACAAGACTCTGGCAGAAGAATAAACTCACCGGTTCTCATCCCAAGCATTGTATCGAGGCTGTGGGTCGGGGTCGTCGTCATTGAAGTCGTAACTGGCCTCGGGGTCCTAAAAGAAAACAGCAAGACCGATGAGGCTCCAGTTCCCAAGAAACAAAAGCAGTTAATAGCAGTCCGGTGAGAGTGGAATATGGATATAAATTTTACAGCATGTTATGGTTTAAGAGAAAATTATATGAAAATGATATATCGTGGGTATCTAACACCGAGTAAATGGGCCAAAATGTATAAATCTAAATCGAACAAATGTTGGAAATGTAAAGAGGAAGAAGGTTCTTTGTTCTTTTTATCACATGTGGTAAGGTAAGGTTAAAGCTTACCTAGCCATATAAGAAATACGACCCGGCGTATAAGACGACTCCCGACTTTTGAGAAGATTTTCCTGGGTTAAAAAGTAGTCTTATACGCAGGAATATACAGTACTAGGAAATGATATACAGTCATACCTTGGGTTGCGTACTTTCGGGTTGTGTACTCGGCGGACCCAGAAGTGTTTACTTCCAGGTTCCGCCATGCGCGCACATGCGCAGAAGCGCTTTTGCGCACTTCGCGCATGCGCAGAAGTGTTCTGTACGCTTCGCGAGTGTGCAGAAGCTCTCTATCGGCGCTTCACACATGCGCTAAAGCGTCACTCGGGTTGAGTACTTTTCGGGGTGCGAACGGCACCCCGGAACAGATTGGGTACTCAGCCCGAGGTACCACTGTACAATGAATTGAAAAGGATGTTAAAAAAAAAGTCTGAAGCTTTTCTTTTGGGAATTATAGGGACAGATAGGGGTGTAAATTTATTTATGGGTGCTACTATAGCAGCAAGTGTGAATTTCAAAGGATTTTGTTAAGTTTGTATCCTACCCTTCACCCGCAACTCTCAGGGAGGTTCACAACGTAAAAATGCAACATAAAAACAGAAAGTGCACAATAAAAACAAGAACAAAAAATATCCCACAAACCAGTAACCCAAAGCCACAAACACATTTAAAAGGGTGTTAATCAGCCCCAAGCCTGGTTGCAGAGCAACGTTTTCTCTTGGCGTATATGTTGTATACGGTGTATAAAGGTGTATAATGAAGGAGCCAGGTGAGTCTCCCTGGGGAGAGAATTCCACAAACGGGGAGCCACTGCAGAAAAGGCTCTGTTCTTGTGTTGCCACCCTCCAGACCTCTCCTGGAGGAGGCACACAAAGAAGAAAGGCTGTTCGTTTCAGTTCGTTTATCATTTCAGAAAAACGTGAATTAAATTCGAGCTGAACTGTGTTTCTCCCCCTCCCTAGACAAGAGACCCCGATTCTACCTACGTAGTTTGCTACGAGGTCGGGGTGGTCTTTCTCGATACCATCATCCAAGATGCTCACCACCACCCCTGAGCCCGTATAGCCCTGGCTCCAGGCTGTGAGGACGTTGAGATCCGGAAACACATCGCTGTTCTGAAACGGAAGAGTGCAAAAGACGGCAGGAAACGAGGTCAGCTTTGCTGTTCCGCTTTGCTCTCTCAACCCATCTTTTCAAAGGAGCAGGATGGATAAAAATCAATGATTTTAAAAAAATCGTTTTTTTTAAAACAAAAAATCAGATTTTTTAAAAAATTTAAATCAGATTTTTTAATTTAAATCAGATTTTTTAATTTAAATCAGATTTTTTAATTTAAATCAGATTTTTAAATTTAAATCAGATTTTTAAAATAAAATGCTTTTGGAGGAAAAATCTTTCTAAAGATAGTTTTCTATTTAAGTTGCATTATATAGTCCAAGGGCTATTCACCAGGAAATAAGGAGTTTTTCATGTGTACTAAAACTCAGTCTAAGTTTCTTCAGTAGCACCTTAAAGACCAACTAAGTTTTTATTTTGGTATGAGCTTTCGTGTGCATGAGACATCGGATTCTTATCTCATTATGCATGACCAAGCTTTCTTTAGCGCTTCAGCCCTTGCTTCCCCCCCCCCCCAAGGACTAATTGCAGTCATCAGCAGTCGTTAACAGCCATCTACAGGTTTACCACTCCCATCAGCCCATCACCCATTCCCACCCACCCCCACCACCCTCTGTATATATATAAGGGTCTGACACTTCTGTTTCAAGTGTATCTGAAGAAGTGTGCATGCACACGAAAGCTCATACCAAAATAAAAACTTAGTTGGTCTTTACGGTGCTACTGAAGGAATTTTTTTATTTTGCTTCGACTCAGACCAACACGGCTACCTACCTGTAACTCAGTCTAAGTTTGTTTGTTCTTTAATGTTTAACCACATTGATTAACAAACATGGATACATATTGTCAGGGATACATATTGTCAGCATCCCCCTATCATCTTGAGCAGCACTTCGCCCAGCGAAAGCGGCGGCAGCAGGTCAGGGGGAGGAAATGAGGATGGGAGCAGAGCGGAGGAGGCAAGGCTCAGCGATGTATCAGAGCCCCTGCACCACTCCAGCCAACAAGTAGGAGAAGGAGCACAGCCGCTTCCGGCGCCCGAATTGAGGCACACGCCCAAACGCAAGGTTAGAGGGAGGCGTTTCGGGGTGCCCAAGCTTTTATGCTGGCCCCGGAGCAGAAGGGCGCCATTGCCGGATTCTGCGAGTGACTAGGAGGTCATGTTTTCTGCTATCTCTGCACTGTAAATAGTATGCACAATAAAACCATTAAAGACAGAATGGACTGGAGCGTCTTTACTCGGGAGTAGCCGCAACAATCCCCTGACACATATGCTCTAATGTTATTGTTTTCGTTAAATAAATTGTTTAAATTGTTATTAAGGAAATGATTGCTTTTCTCCTGCCAATAAAGTACAGCAGAAAAGTTGTCCAAATATAAACAGTTAACTTATTAAACCTCGCAATAATTTCATAATTATCTGTCTGTGTATTTTCTAACAGTATGACCAAATCAGTCATTTTTAATATAACTGTAAAAACCACTCTGAAAATTTATTATTCCAAAAGTGAAACCTTCATCTGGTTGCAAATATTAAGATTACGTATACAAACAAGAATGACTCTTTCTGTAAAAAAAGAAGAAAGATTTAAATCAAATCCTTTATTTATTTGTATTTTATTTTATTTATTGATTTTATATTCCACCCAAAATATGGTCTGAAGCTCAACATCAAAAAAACCAAGATCATGGCCACTGGTCCCATCACCTCCTGGCAAATAGAAGGGGAAGAAATGGAGGCAGTGAGAGATTTTACTTTCTTGGGCTCCTTGATCACTGCAGATGGTGACAGCAGTCACAAAATTAAAAGACGCCTGCTTCTTGGGAGAAAAGCAATGACAAACCTAGACAGCATCTTAAAAAGCAGAGACATCACCTTGCCGACAAAGGTCCGTATAGTTAAAGCTATGGTTTTCCCAGTAGTGATGTATGGCAGTGAGAGCTGGACCATAAAGAAGGCTGATCGCCGAAGAATTGATGCTTTTGAATTATGGTGCTGGAGGAGACTCTTGAGAGTCCCATGGACTGCAAGAAGATCAAACCTATCCATTCTGAAGGAAATCAGCCCTGAGTGCTCCCTGGAAGGACAGATCCTGAAGCTGAGGCTCCAATACTTTGGCCACCTCATGAGAAGAGAAGACTCCCTGGAAAAGACCCTGATGTTGGGAAAGATTGAGGGCACTAGGAGAAGGGGACGACAGAGGACAAGATGGTTGGACAGTGTTCTCGAAGCTACGAACATGAGTTTGACCAAACTGCGGGAAGCAGTGCAAGACAGGAGTGCCTGGCGTGCTATGGTCCATGGGGTCACGAAGAGTCGGACACGACTAAACGACTAAACAACAACAACAACATATTCCACCCTATACCTGGAGGTCTTGGGGCAGTTCACAGAAAAGATCACAATATATGAAATCAAAATCAAAACAATAATAAAGACAAATCATGAAAACCTTTAATAATAATAAAAACACATTTACCCCATTTCTCCCAGCAACCTCTCGGACCAACCCCAGAGCCTATCCGAGCTCCTCGCCTGCCCTCCTCCAAATCCTTGCCTGTTCCCCATGTCGTTTCTGATGACACTCACCATGTACCATTGTTTGTAAAACCACGGATCGGTGGGGATGACTGTTCTCCTCGCTCGCCTCTTCACTGTCTGCTGTTCAAACCAGGGGACCTACAGGCAAAATGACGGGCATTTTAAGAAGTGTTCCCCTTCTTGTTCGCCACCCCAAGGATGCCAGTATGGATCTTAAGGGCTGCCTGAAATTTGCCGCCGGCTATACATTAAAAGGGGATGCGGGTGGCGCTGTGGGTTAAACCACAGAGCCTAGGGCTTGCCGATCAGAAGGTCGGTGGTTCGAATTCCCGCTATGGGGTGAGCTCCCGTTGTTCAATCCCAGCTTCTGTCAACCTAGCAGTTCGAAAGCACGGCAGTGCAAGTAGATAAATAGGTACCACTCCTTTTATACATTAAAAGAAAATGATATACAGGTGGTAAAGGTAAAGGTAAAGGGACCCCTGGCCATTAGGTCCAGTCGCGGACTACTCTGGGGTTGCGGTGCTCATCTCGCTTTACTGGCCGAGGGAGCCGGCATACAGCTTCCAGGTCATCTGGCCAGCATGACTAAGCCGTTTCTAGCAAACCAGAGCAGCACATGGAAACGCCGTTTACGTTCCCGCCGGAGTGGTACCTATTTATCTACTTGCACTTTGACATGTTTTCGAACTGCTAGGTGGGCAGGAGCTGGGACCGAGCAACGGGAGCTCACCCTGTCGCGGGGATTCGAACCACTGACCTTCCGATCGGCAAGCCCTAGGCTCTGTAGTTTAGGCCATAGCACCACCCACGTCCCTAAAATTAAAGTACTTAAGGCCAAATAAAATGCCCAGGATGTATAAAACTGTCAGGTAAATGTTGGAAATGTTAACATACCGAAGGATTTATTTTTCCCATATGTGGTGGATATGCAAAAAAGCTAAAGGTTCAGGGGAAATGATACCTAATGAAATGAAGAAAATGTTTAAACTGGTTACTCCCCAAAAACCTGAAGCTTTGCTTCTAGGGAAAATAGGATCAATAGACTATTTACGCACTCAGCAACAGCAGCCAGAATCCTATATGAGCAGAAATGGAAGGAAGGAGAAGTTCCAACCAAGGAAGAACGGATCTTAAAACGAACGGACTGTGTGGAAATGGCAAAGAGAAGGAGATCAGATGGACAAACTTTTTATTGAATGGTGGAAACCCCTTTTGGACTGTTAATTTAAGCAGCAGAAGGAAAATGACAGCAATTGTAACAGAGGGAATAAGTACGAGATATAAATACTGTACATGCTTGGTTGTTGTTGTTTTTCCTGCTCTGGAGGGCAGGACTCGAACCCATGGCTTCAAGTTACAAGAAAGGAGATTCCGACTAAACGTTTAGAAAAAAAAATTCTGGTGGTAGGAGCTGTTTGGCAGTGGAACGGTCTCCCTCGGGAGGTGGTGGGCTCTCCTTCCTTAGAGGTTTTTAAGCAGCAGCCGGATGGCCATCTAGCAATGGGTGTTTTAGCCGAGATTCCTGCATTGCAGGGGGTTGGACTGAATGGCCTTCGGGGGGTCCCTTCCAACTATACAATTCTCTGATTCTACATAATATAGTGGGAGAAAAGGGTGGGAATGAAAACATCACGGAGATAAAGGTGGGAAGTCAAACCATTAATAATAATAATAATAATAATAATAATAAATTTTTATTTATACCCCGCCCTCCCCAGTCAAAAACCGGGCTCAGGGCGGCTGACACCAACAGAACCACAATAAAACATAAAAACAATTAATTAAAATACAGGTTAAAATACAGTATTAAAATTTAAAGTGCAGCCTCATTTCAAGTAGGCCATAAGTGGCTGACACCAACAGAACCACAATAAAACATAAAAACAATTAGTTAAAATACAGATTAAAATACAGTATTAAAATTTGAAATGCAGCCTCATTTCAAGTAGGCCATAGATCCAAGCCATGAGGGAGAAAAACACAGGGGTCAGGCTGAGTCTAACCCAAAGGCCAGGCGGAACAGCTCTGTCTTGCAGGCCCTGCGGAAAGATGACAAATCCCGCAGGGCCCTGGTCTCCTGGGAAAGAGCGTTCCACCAGGTTGGGGCCAGTACTGAAAAGGCCCTGGCTCTAGTAGAGGCCAATCTAGCCATCTTATGACTCGGGATCTCCAGAATATTATTGTTTGTGGACCTTAAGGTCCTCCGCGGGGCATACCAGGAGAGGCGGTCCCGTAGGTACGAGGGTCCCAAGTCGCATAGGGCTTTAAAGGTCAAAACCAGCACCTTAAACCTGATCCTGTACTCCACCGGGAGCCAGTGCAGCTGGTAAAGCACTGGATGAATGTGATCCCGCGGCTGGGACCCTGTAAGGAGCCTCGCCGCGGCATTCTGCACCCGCTGGAGTTTCTGGGTCAGCTTTAAGGGCAACCCTGCGTAGAGCGAGTTACAATAGTCAAGCCTGGAGGTGATCGTCGCATGGATCACTGTGGCCAGATCGGGGCGAGAGAGGTAAGGGACCAACTGCTTGATGCGGCGGAGATGGAAAAATGCCACCTTTGCTGTGGATGCAACCTGCGCCTCCATGGAAAGGGAGGCGTCAAAGGTTACACCCAAACTCTTGACAGAAGGCGCTGGTACCAATTGAGCCCCTGCAAAAGATGGGAGTTGGCCCCCCAACCCCATGTCGCCCCGACCTAGCCAGAGGACCTCTGTCTTCGAAGGATTTAACTTCAGTCGGCTCCCACGTAGCCATCCAGCCACAGCTTCCAAGCACCTGGTGAGTGTGTCCGGGGCCGAGGCAGGGCAGCCGTCCATCAACAGATAGATCTGGGTGTCATCAGCATATTGATGACAACCCAGCCCAAAACTCCGGACAATCTGGGCAAGGGGGCGCATAAAGATATTAAAAAGCATTGGGGAAAGGATTGCGCCTTGCGGGACTCCACACACCAACGGGTGCCGCGGCGACAACTCCCTCCCTAGCGCCACTCTCTGTCCCCGACCTGAGATGAAGGAACGCAGCCATTGTTGGACTGTGCCCTGAATCCCCACGTCGGCAAGGCGGTGGTCTAAGAGTTCATGATCGACCATATCGAAGGCTGCTGACAGGTCTAAAAGAATCAGCAGTCCCGACCCACCTCGATCCAGCTGTCTACGGAGATCATCTGTTAAGGCTACCAGAACTGTCTCGGTCCCGTGACCAGGGCGAAAGCCGGACTGAAATGGATCTAGAGCCGATGTTTCATCCAGAAACCTACCAAGCTGTTCGGCAACCACTCTCTCAATTATCTTACCCTGTTACGGAAGATTCGAAACCGGGCGATAATTGGATAGATCTAAAGGATCTAGAGATGTTTTCTTTAAGAGTGGACGCATCACTGCCTCCTTCAACTCCTCTGGGAAAGTCCCTGTGCCCAGGGACAAGTTGATGATCTCACCCAGGGGGCCCCGTACCTCATCTGGACACGCTCTAATCAGCCAAGACGGGCACGGGTCCAGGGAGCAAGTGGTGGGCCTTCCAGCCCGGAGGAATCTGTCTACATCGGCAGGGAGTATCTGATCGAATTGGTTCAATACTGAACTCGAAGACAGTCGAGGGGCCTCCAGTTCCGTTATTGTATCCAAATTGGCAGGGAGGTCACGGCGGAGTGTCAAGACTTTCTCCGCAAAAAAGCTCGCAAATGCCTCACAGCTATGGGTCAAATTCGTATTTAAATTTGGCTGTTCCTCTAGGGTTGTTAAAGACCTGATTATTCTAAAAAGTTGTGCTGGGCGAGAGCTAGCGGATGCAATGGAAGCTGAGAAGTAGGACTTTTTTGCAGCTTTCACCGCCATCTCATAGGCTTTCATAAGTTTCCTGTAAGATGTTCTTGAGGCTCCGTCGTGAGCACACCGCCATACTCGCTCTAGCCGTCTAAGGTCCCGCTTCATTTTCCGAAGCTCCTCGGTAAACCAAGGGGCCCGGTTTCGGCGGGGTCGCAGAGGGCGCTTAGGTGCGATCTCATCGATGGCCGCCAAGAGCCGGTTGTTCCAGTTCTCGACCAGCTCTTCTAATGAGCCGCCAGGGGGAGCAGGGTCCCGCAAGGCCTGACGGAATCCGTCAGGATCCATCAGCCTATGCGGGCGAGCCCAAATAGGCTCGCCACCCAAGCAGGGGAGGGGCGGGAAGTCAATCCTGGCTATCAGAGCGTAGTGATCAGACCATGGCACTTCCACAGTTGGGGACATGATCACGTCTATACCCGCACCAAAGATCAAATCCAGCGTGTGGCCTGCTTGATGTGTGGGACCCAAAACAAACTGGGAGAGCCCTAGTGTCGCCATGGAAGACACCAGATCCGGAACCCGTGAGGAGGGGGTGGCATCTGCATGGACGTTGAAGTCCCCCAAAACCAGTAGGTTAGGGAACTCCAAGGCCCAGCCTGCCACCACCTCCAGCAGGTCCGACAGGGTGGCTGCTGGTGCGCTAGGTGGTCGGTACACCAGCCAGACAGCCAAGCCCCCCTTGGTGCCCCACACTAGGCCAACACATTCAATGCCGGTGATTGATGGTGATGGCAGAGCCCTGAAAGAGCAATCCTCCCGGATTAACAGCGCTACCCCTCCCCCCCGACCCACAGTCCGCGACTGGTGGAGGACGGAGAAGCCCGGGGGTGTTATTTCATGCAGGGCAACTACTTCGCCCTCACGCACCCAGGTCTCAGTCACGCAAGCCAGGTCGACCTCCAGTGAGATGAAAAAGTCTCTCATAGTGGCGGTTTTATTGCCTATAGACCTGGCATTGCACAACACCAGTGACGGAGGTGGGTAATCCCTGCTCGCCCTACCCTCGTCCCTCGGGATGGGGCGAAGATTGGAAGGGATTCGAGCATCACCACATCTCAAAACCCTTCGCCTGTAAAATCTACCCCCACCGCCATACCTCCCTCGCCCTTCCATGGTGGTGATCCCAAACCCCATGTTGGCCTCATCTATAAAGGACTGGTATCCCCTCACTAACCAGTCATCCCTGGGCCAGGTCTCTTGGGTCGGAGGGGTATAATGATGGAGTATGGAATCAGCTGGACAAACATCCCCACTAGGTATGGCCCATCCCGCAGCACCCCATGTAAGGAGGGCGGCCCCACAATGGCCCACTAGCTGTCAATCCCTTTCTTGCTCAAGGGATGACCGAGGGGCTGCTAACTCTTTCTGGGCCTTTGGGAATATTAAAGAAGCATGTGCTGTAAAATGGGGATCATTCGCCAACAGAGAGCCAGCTTCCTGCTGAGGAACTCCATCTGTCCTATCTTGCCAAAGATGGAATGGGGATGAACGGTTGTCTTCGTGGGTTTTGGGAGTATTAAGCAAAGGACCAGCCTGAGTATTTTGGATCAAGAGTCTATCAGCAACCTGAAGTTCTTTGGGAGTTGTTAACATGGAGTTATCATGGTCGCCAGGCTCTTCCTCTTCATTGCTATCACTTAGGAAGAGGTCCGAGTGTTGGACCGATGTCCTTCCTTGGGATGGAAAGTTGTTGGGCATATTTAAATATTGTGTTCCAGGCTGTAGTGTCCTTATACTTTGAATTGAAATCTCCGATTTTATGCTTAATAATCTTCTCTTCAGTTCTTGTATTTCTGAGCTCACGACTTTCTCTTCCTCTTTCGTATTTATGATGTCTCTATTGTTTAGTTTGATTTCCCTTCTCAGCATTTGTTTTGATTCTCTGTCAGGGACCAACTGTCTCACTACTTCATCTTTGAAAACCCTTACCGGGTGGAGAGAGTAAGACCGCCATAAGATGTTTTTCATCTCCATAAGTCGGGATGGGAATGCCGGTTTACTAAAGGTCATAAGTAAACGTGTGGCATTTCTTGTGTTGGGCAAGAAGTGGAAGTTTTCCAGGCCTACTTAAGGGAAATGTGTATTAAAAGTTGAAGTTTGTTAACATTTCTGAAATTTGCACACATTGTATGCAGTGGGAGGCGGTAGCGGGTAGAGACAAGGTCAAAGGTGAGGGCCCCCCTTTCTCTCTCTTCCTGCAGCCCCCTTCTACGCCCTTCCACAATTTGCTCTGCTTACCAAGGGCTCTTTCTTCAGACGGATATGCCAGCCCCAGTGTCGAGTCAGTGACCTCTGTGTGATGCCTCTGTGCTTCAGGTGGTAATAAGGTTCTCCCTCGATCACCTGCCGGAACAGAAGGGAGAACCGGGAAGTCTTAGGATGAGCTTTCCCCTCCGCCTTGGCCAACGGGACTGAAAAAGGCAAGGGGGAAACTTCAGCTTGGAGGAAAGGGAGAATTTCTAAGACAGAGAAAGAGGGCAGTGGCAAAAAGGAGTAGGCAAACTAAGGCCCGGGAGCCGGAGCCGGCTCAATCGCTTTCTAAATCCGGCCTGCGGACGGTCCAGGAATCAGCGTATTTTTACATGAGTAGAATGTGTCCTTTTATTTATAATGCATCTCTGGGTTATTTGTGGGGCCTGCCTGGTGTTTTTACATGAGTAGAATGTGTGCTTTTATTTAAAAGGCATCTCTGGGTTATTTGTGGGGCATAGGAATTCGTTCATATTTTTTCTCTTCAAAATATAGTCCAGCCCCCCTCAAGGTCTGAGGGACAGTGCACTGGCCCCCTGCTGAAAAAGTTTGCTGCCCCCTGACCTATCCGGCCATTGCAGACCGATTGGAGACATGCTGGGACCCCCATGGAAAGAATTTGTTTAGCATTTCCAGAGCAGTTGTTCCTGCCTGGTATCTCGTCGTACTGCCCTGGGATTGCTATAAAAATCAGAAAATGAGATTTCTGCAAAAAATAAATGCTCTCTAACTCCAAGGACAATCGGCTCCCTATTTCTCCACACACAACACCTGGTTAAAAAGAATTATTTTATTTAACATTCATAGCCAGCTTTTCCGTGTTCGCGGGGGGGGGGGGGGGAGAGACATTGAAAAGGGAGTAGATTTTGCTTTCCCAGTTAGGAGATAGAACTGCCTCATTGCTTTGGGTTTGTTTGTTTTTAGTCTTATTTGGCATGTAAAAAAAGTATGTGTTTTTAATAACCAGGAAGCCACTCTGATTGAAGAGCATGATATAAATATTTTAAAGGAATAAAGCAACTGTCTCTCTCTCTCTCTCTCTCTCTCTGTGTGTGTGTGTGTGTGTGTGTGTGTGTTATCACAGAAGAGTTGTTAGCTGCTACAATTATGGCATTCTGCATAGGTCCAGAGGCACTTTGCCCACAACCCTATTCTACACAAAACACACAAAAAGGAATGCATAGTTTTTCTGCTGCTACCACAAGACACAACAACGGCAACAAATGCATGGAAGTGGAAACCCCATACTCAGTAGCAGTCTATCTGTAAGGACAAGACCTAGGAGGGCAGAGCTTTGGGGCTGCTCGGTCCAGGTGCGCCAAGTCTTTTGGTGCAGAAGGCACTCCACATATGCTCAGAGGCCACACTCGACCCGACCTGGGAGGGCAGAGCTTTGGGGACGGCAATCAAGTCAACTCAGCTCAATCAAACCTCCATGTCCGAGAGCAGCCTATCGGGGCAACAGGGCAGCAGCCTGCAGCTCGCAACACCTGGACGCTGGAACCACTCCACCTATGCTCAGAGGCCACGCTTGACCCAACCTAGGAGGGCGGAGCCACCCACCACTCGCACCAAGTCTTCCGGTGCAGAATGCACTCCACACGTGCTCAGAGGCCACACTCAACCCGACTCCTTCCAGGAAGAGGGAAAGAAATTGGCCCCATCTTTCCTATCCCTTCTCAGCCCTGGGGAAGGGCAGTCAGATGGGTGGGGGTCATATTATTATTATTGTTGTTGTTGTTGTTGTTGTTGTTGTTGTTGTTGTTATTATTATTATTATTCCCTCCCCCCCCACAAATTATTACACTGGGAAGAAGGATGGCTGCTGCTCTCCTTTTTTCTTGCCCAGGTAGATGCAAGCCACCCTCACCTGTCCCAGGTAAAGCATCCCATGCCTGCGCGCCAGGCGCTGCGCCACCTGGGCCCCCGCGGGGACGCGCACCGCCCAGCTGCTCAGGTAGACGCGCGGCCCCGCGCGCCCTCGGGAGAACCGGCCCCAGAAGAGGAAAAGGCAGAGCACCAGCCCCGCAGCCACCACCCGCTTCATGGCTTCCAGGAAAAGGAAGACCTGCCCCAGGTGGCTTTTATATCGGGGTGCGGCCTAGCACGCCCCGCCGAAGCCTGGGCCTCGATTTTCACTCCACGCCCGCCGCCAGCAGAGCAAGGGCGGGCTCGTCAAGCTCCACGTGTTAGGAGGCGCGCGGTCGCCATGGCGACGGGAAGCCGGAACGGGACGGCGCGGGAACTACGAGTCCCGTGGGGCCTTGCGTTTATTTGCAAAGCGAAAGGAAAGGGGTGGGATGGCTGCAAGTTCTGCTGGGAGTTGAAGTTTTTTTTATTTCCTTAAGCAAGGGGTTCATCGGAGGAAGGGCGCGCCCTCTTGCGAATAAGTTGCTTGTTTGCGTTTGTAAACGGTGCAGATGTGCTTTAAAAAGCACACCCACCATCTACCTGATTTTATCTATGTGCAGTATTTATTCCTTTTTTACATATATGCTTTTATTGGCATCAGAATCGGATGCAGCCCAATAATACTATACAGTAAAGTACTACACTTCCATTTTTTTAAAATGCAAAAAGTGGTTTACAGTCATAAATAGGAGAGAGAAAGCGTGCCTCTGCCCATCTACAGAGTGCTTGGGCACTCATCAATGGAGAGAATCATAGAATCGTAGAATCTTACAGTTGGGACCCGAGGGCCATCTAGTCCAACCCTCTGCAATGCAGGAATCTCCGCTAAAGCACCCATGACAGGTGGCCATCTGACTTCTGCTTAAAAACTTTGAAGGAAGGAGAGTCCAGCACGCACCTAGACAAGTGGAGGCTGGTGCTGGGGGAGGAAGTCTAGCTCCAATAACAACGTTTGAAATGGGTTCCTCAACTCCTCCATGGTTGGGTGGGATCCAGGTCAAAACTGGCCTTTTGGTCCTCTGCTCGCTTCCATCAATGATGACGATGGATTTGTGGAATGGCAAGAATCCCCGTCCAGCTGCTGCAGCAGGAAGAAGCTCTTCTCAGAGTTTGCCTGGAAGCAGCCTCAATGAATTCTTCTGCTGTGGAATCTTTTTGGTCTCACTGACACCTCCCAGGTTGTTTTCACTGCCCTTTTAGGGGACCCTGAAATGACACGCTTTCTTTGTGGGAAGGGCTGCCGATCTCCCGGGAAAAGCATCCGCTTTGCACACAGAAGGTCTCAGAAGCTTCCATTCTCCAGGGATGGCTGAGAGAAACCAATGCCAGCCTGTGTAGACAGAACCAAGCTCACAGAAGCAGAAGGACTTCTCTGCGTTGCCGACCTGATTGGGTTTCCGAAAACAGGTGCATTTGAAACCCGAAAGGGCTTTTCGTTTGAGATGTGCATGCTCCTTTCCTCTGCACCCCACATGGTGTCAGCTTATGAGTCACCCCGTTGCTCAACGCCAGCAGGGAAATGTTGGAGAGGACATCCTTAATTAGACCACTTTTTCCAGTGGGGGTTATGCAAAGGCCTTTCTCTTGCGGTGGGTTGTGGATCTCAAAGCAACCAAGTACCCTGAACGACAGGCCCCGCAAGCCGAACCTGAGAGCCACGGCGGCTGTTTCTCTGCTTGCAATGCCCAGCGAATCCAGAAACGTTTGCTGTCTCCAGCAGTGAAGGGGGAGAACACCGCCGTTGTGGCTGGTAGTAGCCCTGGGCAGCCTTGCATTTGTCTAGCTTTCTTCCGAAGCCACCCAAGCTGCTTCTTGTGGGGTCCAGCTCAGCAGCACCTCTTCACTGACCGCTGCCCTATCAACTGAACTGCTCCATGCCAGTTCGGCACACACAAGCACCCAACATATCTGGAGAAAGTCTTCTTGAATCTCCAAGTGTCCCTATTTGCTAGGGACAGTCCTGGGCTTACAGAAGCCGCCCCGGTTTCTGATTTGATCCCGGAATGTCCCGCTTCCCCCTTAGGATGTGTCTATTTTCATCAGAGAAATGTAGGGCTTACCCCTGAGCCAAGGAGATAAGTAACTATGCAACCTTTAGACAGGGCCGTCTCAAGCATGTCGGGCGCCCGGGCGCCGTGGTGCAGAGATCGCTCCAGCGCCCCCTCCCTTGTGGGTGGGCGCAGCGCGCAGCATGGCTTCCGCACAGCCCCGCGCCACCCAGCCTACCCCTAGAGCCGGCCCTGCCTTTAGAAGGCACCTGAAAGCAGCCCCATATAGGGAAGTTTTTTTTCAATAGTTAATGTTTTATTGTGGTTTTATATATGTTGGAAGCTGCCCAAAATGGTTGGGGCAACCCTGTCAGATTGGCTGGGTATAAATACAGGGCTGGCTCTAGGTAGAGTCCCGGCGGCGCAGTGCGCCAGGGCGCTGGGCTGGTAGGCGGGGCGCTGTGCGGCAAAGCCGCGCGGAAGCCATTCTGCACCCAGCGAGGGCAGGGGCGCCGGAGTGATCTCCGCCCCTCAGTGCCACTGCTCGAGACTGCCCTGTATAAATAATAAAATTATTGTTAAATAAAAAAATTCCTTCAGTAGCACCTTAAAGACCAACTAAGAAAGACCAACTAAGTTTTTATTTTGGTATGAGCTTTCGTGTGCATGCACACTTCGTCAGATACACTGAAACAGAATCCACCAGACCCTTATGTATATTCAGAGGGTGGGGGTGATGGGAATGGGTGATGGGCTGATAGGAGTGGTAAACCTGTTGATGACTGTTAACAACTGCTGATGACTGCAATTGGTCCTGCGGGGGAAAGCAAGGACTGAGGCGTCCCTATTTTCACCAGAGAAATGTTGGAAGTTATGCTTAAGTTATCTCCCCCCAAAAAACTAATATCCCATACAGTAACCCCAGTCACCCCCAATTCAGACTCCTCTCTCTAAATCCATTGCCTGAACAGGAGCACTCAGATCATTAGAAAAAATGATTTGGGGATGTGGGCCACACCCTGCGAAGCCCTGCTCCCCCCAAACCAGCCCCCCAGCATCCCATAAAGCTTCTCCCCACCCTATAAGGAACAGCTCTCTGGTCTCATAGAGGCGAAACATTCGCAAACAGCTCCAAAGCCATGCTTTCAGTGAAGGTTTCCCAACAGAATTGGCTTGCGGCTTCTCAAATATGGTGAGGAATTTGTTCCTTGCCCCAGAGGGGAGGTTGTGAAATAATTGTGAGAGTCTTGGGTTGCAGGTCCCCTAGTGATGGGGGGAGGCGTATGGGATGCAACGGCAATGACGCCCTCGTGAATCAACATCGCTTGCAACTCCAATGTTTGGACGGGTTCATTCCACACGGATTTTATGTTTTATGGCTTCCGCTGCCTTGTAAATCGCCCGGCCGTCATTTTCGGAACGAAGGCTCTGCGGCTTCACGAAAGCTCACCACCGACTGACCCAATAATGGAAGACGCCGAATCACCGCAAAAATATTTGGATGAAAAGGAGGCCCAGATTCCCCCACCCACCCAAAAAAAACCACACTTGACGTTCCAGCCCCTTGGAGAGGGTGCGATCCGGTTTGCGCCGGGAGTCCTGAAAGGAAGCCTCGCATCAAAGGAAGGGAACATCAGAATTATGCAATTGCAGAGTTGGAAGGGATCAGGGGTCATCTAGTCCAACCCCCTGCAGTGTAATGTTGGTGGGCTCCCTCATCATTCCTGACCATTCTTGACCGATTCAGCCGAGGCTGGTGGGATTTGGGAGGCCAAATACATATGGAGGGGGCCACAGGTGACCCCCTGCCCCCCATCCTGGTCTTTTGCCTTAGTTGGACATACAAAATGACCAGGTTTAGAGGCTGATTGGAACCCGCCTCTGGTTGATGTTTTGTGTTCAGACCAGTTGCCAGAAAGGCAAAAGGCAAAGGCTTGTTTGGAGAAGGAGCAAAGTCGTAAAGAGAGCCTTCCTGGATCAGGCTGAAATCCCGATTTGAACTCTAGACCCGTCGCCGCTTTGCAAGCCTGAGCTCTGGAGGGTAGGACTCAAACCCACGATTGGCTTCAAGTTTCAAGAAAGGAGATTCCAGCTAAACATGAAGAAGAACGTTCTGGTGGTATGAGCTGTTAGACCGTGGAACGGTCTCCCTCGGGAGGTGGTGGGCTCTCCTTCCTTGGAGGCTTTTCAGCAGAGGTTGGATGGCCATCTCTCCTGGATGCTTGAGCTGAGAGTATGCCTCTCAGCCCCAGTAGCTGGAAACCACAGGGTCATCCATTACTGGCCTCGGCCCAGTATACCTGAAGGAGCGTCTCCACCCCCACCACCTGAAATTACAGAGAAATTTCAGGAACAGAGTTGAAAGAGAAGTTTCTGAATTGGAACTCATTACCAAGCTTAAAACCATGGAGCCACCTGGGATGAATAAAGACATCGGATTCTTATCTCATTATGCATGATCAACTTTCTTTAGCGCCTCAGCCCTTGCTTCCCCCCCCCCTGGACTAATTGCAGTCATCAGCAGTCGTTAACAGCCATCTACAGGTTTACCACTCCCACCAGCCCATCACCCATTCTCACCCACCCCCACCACCCTCTGTATAAGGGTCTGACACTTCTGTTTCAAGTGTATCTGAAGAAGTGTGCATGCACACGAAAGGTCATACCAAAATAAAAACTTAGTTGGTCTTTAAGGTGATGAAGGAATTTTAAATACTGAAGGAATTTTTTTATTTTGCTTCGACTCAGACCAACACGGCTACCTACCTGTAACTCCACCCCCACCGTTCTGCCCGGACACTGAAGTCCAGTGCCAAGGGCCTTCTGGCGGTTCCCTCGCTGCGAGAAGCCAAGTTACAGGGAACCAGGCAGAGGGCCTTCTCGGTGGTGGCGCCCGCCCTGTGGAACGCCCTCCCACCAGGTGTCAAAGAGATAAATTAACTACCTGACATTTAGAAAACATCTGAAGGCAGCCCTGTTCAGGGAAGTTTTTTAATGTGTGACATTTTAATGTGTTTTTAATCTTTGTTGGAAGCTGCCCAGAGTGGCTGGGGAAACCCAGCCAGATGGGCGGGGTACAAATAATAAATTATTATTATTATTATTATTATTATTATTATTATTATTATTATTATCATTATTATTATTATTATCCAGTCCAACCCCCACCAATGCAGGAATCTTGGCTCAAGCATCCATGGCAGATGACCACCCGACCTCTGCTACCCCCCCCCATCTCCCTAAGGAGGTGCAACCGTTGCGTTCCGTTTCCATTTTGGGGCTTCCCAGAAATCGGTGTCCAGTTGGGCACTGCCACAGAGAACAGCAGACCTGGCCTTTGCCCTTTCGCCTTTGCCCCCCCATCCCCACCCCAAGCACCTGCAATTGCTTCAAGGAAGAAAAGGAAAGGAAAGGGGGGAAAAAACACCAGCCAACTGTCAAAATCTTTTTCTTTTTTTTTACCCTTTTCTCTGTTTACTGTACTTCCACGTCATTGCTGACAAGTTCGCCTCGGGTATAAAGCCAAAGGTCTGGGCCAAGCGAAGGGAAGCCGAGCACAGCTCTCTGGAGAAATTCACCAGCCCCGAGGTCTCTGACTTCCCCCCACCCACCCACGATGCCCGGAGCCTCTCGCCTTGCCACCAGCCTCTGGGTGCTGTTCCTCCAGTCTCTCCTGTCTGGCATGGTTGACCTGCGACCCCACAGCCCCCAAGACGCCCACCCGCAACTGGAGGCAATCAAACGAAGCATCCTGGACCGCCTTGGGATGGAGAAGCCTCCCAGCGTGCCAGGGGCATTGGGTCAAGGTGGGCTGCAAGAGGCTCGACAGGTCTACCAGGAGATGCTGGCACAACTCAGAGCGAACCAGACTTTGCCACCAGCAGCAAAAACTGTTCATACCCTGAGGGCGAAAGGTAAGCAGCCACCGGCTTCCTTGCATTCATATATATATAAAGATTTTTACACAAAATTTGACATCATTCAGTTCGCTTTCAATCTCATAATTCCTTACGTTTCGACTTCCCAGCCGTGTGTCCACGATGCTCCTGTTGTGTTCCTTTATCTGCTGTTTATTTTCTACTGCATTATAATTTATATCACCATCCCTTGCCTGTTATTCGAATCCTGGTCGTGATTTTGTTCGACTGTCGTTTTCTTTCTTTCTTTCTTTCTTTCTTTCTTTCTCTCTCTCTCTCTCTCTCTCTCTTTCTCTTTCTCTCTCTCTCTCTCTCTTTATAGTATTTTTACTAAATTTCCAAAAAATTACACAGAAAATTCCAATGCATTTTAAAAAGAGATTTCTTTTCTATTTTCGGCTTCCGAGACCATTTCCCGTGACGTTTTCCTTATCCCCACCCCCCCTTTGCTGCATCTTCACTTTCTTTTAAAAATCATAATCATAACACAATAGTCTCTCGTTCTTTCCGCTGCTCATAGCTCAAAACCTGGTTGCGGATTCTCCCTGTTGTCATTTTCCTTCAAATAATCCGAAAAGGTCTTCCATCCTTCAAAAAAATTAGATTTGCTGTTAGCTTTGCTGATTCAACCTAGCTCAGAGATTGTCAACCTTGTTGAGTCCACGGCTCCCTTGACCAACTACATTCTTTCTGCAGCTCCCCTGTGGGGCTCAGGAGCCCAGTTATGTCCCCCCTTCCCTGCAGAGCTGGCAGCCCCTCACCCCTTTTTGAACACCCTCCCTTGTGGAGTGTTCTCTCAGCCTCCTCTCCCCTCTCCTTGGGAGTCCTCCAGGCAGCCACTGCTTCCATCCCTGGTCTCTGATCTGACCCCCCTCCCCTGCCCCAGAGATTTGTCTGCCCATTCGCAATAGCAAGGGCTGGCAGACTAGCTGGCTGGGCTCCCCTGCCCGCTTGCTTGCTTGCTTTCTCCGAAGCCACCGAAGCCCCTGGCACCCAGCACCCCCTGGCCAGCCCCAGAGGCACCATTCGCCTGTGGAGCTTGCAGCCAGGGCTGCTGCAACAAACGGCTGTGCAAGCCTTTGGGAAGCAGAGACGCCAGAGGGCATCAGGGGAGGGAGAGAAAGAAAGAAAGAAAGAGGGATGGAGGTCAGGGTTGCCCGCAGCATCCCTGACCATCATTCAAGGCACCCCAGGGTTGAAAACCACTGACATAGCTCATTACTTTGCTTATCCGTTCTTCTTTAGTAGTAGGAACTTCTTCATCTTTCCATTTCTGAGCGTGAAGAATCCTAGCGGCCGTAGTTAAACAACTTCAACATCCCTTTTGGATTTTCTATCCTTACGATTCCTAGCAGGAAAGCTTCAATGTGGTTTTTTGTTTTGTTTTGTAAACTCACTTTAAACATCTTTTTTATCTCATCGTATATCCTATCCCTAGGAGGGACCCAGGTGGCGCTGTGGGTTAAACCACCGAGCCTAGGGCTTGCTGATCAGAAGGTCGGCGGTTCGAATCCCTGTGACGGGGTGAGCTCCCGTTGCTTGGTCCCAGCTCCTGCCAACCTAGCAGTTCGAAAGCACGTCAAAATGCAAGTAGATAAATAGGAACCGCTACAGCGGGAAGGTAAACAGCGTTTCCATGTGCTGCTCTGGTTTGCCAGAAGCGGCTTTGTCATGCTGGCCACATGACCTGGAAGCTATACGCCGGCTCCCTCGGCCAATAATGCGAGATGAGCGCGTAACCCCAGAGTCGGTCACGACTGGACCTAATGGTCAGGGGTCCCTTTACCTTTACCTTTACCTTAATATCCTATCCCAAACTACCCCAGCTTTTTTACAAGCCCACCACATATTTTAAAAAAAGAACCCCCTGTTTGTTTACACTTCCAGCAGTTATCGGGGACCTTCTTATAATTCCCCCCAGACACACAAATACTCTGAAAAGAACATCCACTCTTCAGCAAAGTTCTCCCTGTCTTTTCGATATCTTTTTTTCTTTTAGCCACCATCTTTGCCCTCTCTGCCTGGTCTATCAACTTTAAAATCCATTCTTTCGTTGGGGCTTCTCCATCTTTCCACTTCTGTGTATACAGGATTCTGGTTGAGGTAGTAACGTAGATAAATGACTTGACCATCTCTTTGGGAGCCTCTGCCCCTATCATCCCTGGTAGAAATACTGCAGAGTGCTTGGGAATGGCTATTTTAAACATATTTTTAAATGTGTTATGCGTAGCAGCCGCCGGCTTCTTGGGGTGTCCCAAGGGGCAGTGGGACGAATGGTCAGAGGGAGCAGACTGGGAAGAGGAGGTGTCGGAAGCTGAAGAGGCAACAGGACTTAGTGAGCGGGGAGAGTCTGTGACAGAGAGAAGTTCAGAAGCAGGAGAGGAGGGAGGCCAAGAGGCAGAGAGGAGTCCAGCTGGGGAAGAGGCATGGGGGTCTCCCCCTTCTGCTGCAACAAGCTCCCCTCTCCTCTTGTCTCCCAGAACCAAGAGAGGCACGAAGAGGGCGGAGGAAAGGCTGGCTCCACACAGGCACCATCTCTGATTGCTTGGAAAACACTGAGGAGAGGAGCAGACCTAGACATCTATGGGGAAGACAGGGGCCTTCAGCCTCAGCCACTGATCCATGGGGCAAGGCCTACCAGGGATGAGCTGCTGTGCTCATGTGGGCTGACACCCCACCGAGTCTGTGCAGATTGTGTTCTTGCTAATAAAGAGTTAACATCGCCTGCTCTGTGTGATTTATTGCTGGCCCGCTCCTGACATCTTCCTCTCTTCATTCTCTCCACAGTTAAGCTTCTGGGGCAAGGACTGGCTGCAGGTACCGGGGACACCAGTGACCCACTTAGGCCCCTATACGGTCTGGAAGTCTCCAGGACAGCAGCGCTCAGCCAGGGCCTCCATGTCTTTCGGGCCGAGCTGACTCTGTCCAAGAAGTTCCCGGACATCCCTGGCATCTCCCAGCTCAACTCAACAGGGTTGGCTCACGTCAACATCTACAGACTGGCCGGTGGGGATGGAGAAACCCCCGTGCTCCTGTCCTCCCAGGTGGTCTCGAGGACCACACCCGTCCTCAACCTTGGAGACGCCGTGGGGCAGTGGCTAGCCAGCCCCGACCCGAGGCTCCATTTGGGTCTGGAGTTTCCCATGGATGTGGCTGCCTCCACCCTGGAAGGGAGAGAGTGGCTCCCCCTGGAGGTCGAGACGCAGGGGCGCAGGCGGGTCCGGAAGCCGAGGCAGCTGGACGAGGAGTGCGGCAAAGGCGACACCAAATGCTGCCTCCGCTCGCTCAAGGTCTCCTTTGCCGACATCGGGTGGTCCGACTGGGTGCTGGCGCCCAGCAGCTACTCCATGAGGTTCTGCGAGGGTTCGTGCCCCCACAACTACAAGCCGGCCAGCATGCATGCCCAGATCAAGGCCAGGCTCCATAGCCTGTCTGGGGAGACACCGGCGCCGTGCTGCGTCCCAGCCGCCTACGAACCCATGGTCCTCATGCATTACGCCAGCGACGGGAAGGTGGTCACGCAGCTCTTTGACGACATGATCGTCACACGCTGCCACTGTGCGTAGCAGCCTGGGGAGGGCGGAGAGAGGGGCTCTGCGGGAAGCAGCATCCCGTCTGTCTGGAGCAACAGGACAATAGGAACAGCCCAGGGTCGGTGCAAAACAGCACTTTTGGGGAGGATGTGTGTGTTCTGAACATCGTCTCTTCTTGCCAGCTGTGCACCAGTGCATTGCCCAATTGGCAGCTCCTTTTTACTACTAGGTCATCTTTTCTCAAAGGTCTGTCCTAACCAACCAGGGACCTCTTTTATCAAAAGCCCATCCCAACCAATCAGGGACCTATTTTCCCCAAAAGCCCTTCCCAACCAATCAGGGATCAAGGACCTATCTTATCTAGGTCATCTTTTCTTGAAAGTTTGTCTTAGCCAACCAGGGACCTCTTTTATCAAAAGCCCATCCCAACCAATCAGGGACCTATTTTCCCCAAAAGCCCTTCCCAACCAATCAGGGATCAAGGACCTATCTTATTTAGGTCATCTTTTCTTGAAATTTTGTCTTAGCCAACCAGGGACCTCTTTTTATCAAAAGCCCATCCCAATCAGGGCCTCTTTTCACAAAACCCTGTCCCAACCAAAGACCTCTTATCACTACACCAGTGTGGTGTAGTGGTTAAGAGCAGTGGGCTCTTAATCTGGTGAACCGGGTTCGCTTCCCTGCTCCTCCACATGCAGCTGCTGGGTGACCTCGGGCTAGTCACATTTCTTTGAAGTCTCTCAGCCTCACTCACCTCACAGAGAGTTTGTTGTGGGGGAGGAAGGGAAAGGAGAATGTTAGCCGCTTTGAGACTCCTTCGGGTAGTGATAAAGCGGGATATAAAATCCAAACTCCTCCTCCTCGTCCTCTTCTTCTTCTTCTTCTTCAAGAGCCCATCCCAACCAATCAGGGACCTCATTTCACTCAAGCCATCCCAACCAACCAAGGACCTCTTCTCTCAGAAGTCCGTCTCAACCAATCAGGGACCTCTTCCCCTAAAAACCCAACCAATGGGGGATCACAGTGTCAGTGAAACACCATTACAGGTTACAAGCACTTTAATGCAGCAAACAAAGAGCTTTATTTATAAGTGGGTGATATTAAATGTAGAGGATAAGTAGTAATTCTGGGGTTCTTTTAGGGCATATATGTCAAAAGCAGGGTCTTGCGGGGGGGTGTGTGTGAGAGAGAGACGAGTTTGATCATGTCCCCCGTTCTCTGAGCACCTGTCAAAAAACATCAACCTGGTTTGTGTGTGTGTGTGTGTGTGTGTGTGTGTGTGTGTGTGTGTGTGTGTGTTTAAAACCCGGTCCTCTTATTTATTGTTAACTTATTCTTGTTTGTGTCGCCAATGTTTTGTACGTGTTGTTGGTTTGTATTATTTATATAAGATTTATCTGGAGATGGGTAGGAAGCAATGAACAGAGCAATAAAAAATTCTCCAAATAGGTCTCGTCTGTGGCTGTATGTTCTTCCTTCCAAAGGTAAAGATTGGGGGCTGTGAACAGCCTCTCTGCTATCCTGTACCCAACACAGAGAACACCCACCCCACTCTGGATCCGTCCCCAAATCCATCGGAGGCTGCGGCACATTTCTAATGTTTCATCCAGCTGTTCTGAATTTCTTCTATAAAATCCTGGGGAATCTTGGAAGTATCATAGAATTTTGGTCCAACCCCCTGCAGTGTAGGAGTCTTTTTCCCCAACGTGGGACTCAAAATCACAACCCTGAGATTAAGTGGCTCACGCTGTACCGACTGAGCTGTCTCAGTCAGGAGGACTCCCCACCCCCCCTTACAACTGCCCACACCAGAACGGTTTACTTATTGTGAATCTCTCCCCACTGGAATATCTCAAAGGACTTTCGCAGTGAAAACATCCGGAATATGGAAACAGTTCGCAACGATTACAGTGGTACCTCAGTTTACGACGATGATCCGTTCCGGGGAGCCGGTCACTCCCCGAGTCCGTCGCTTGTTGAAGGCACGCTTCTGCACATGCACAAAGCGCCGATAGAGCGCTTCTGCGCACGCACGTGCTGCGCAGATCGCTTCTGCACATGCGCAAGCTGCGCAGATCGCTTCTGCGCATCCACGCGCGCGGGAAACCCGGATGTAAATACTTCCGGGTCCGCAGCAGTCACTCTCCGAGTTCGTCGTAAACGGAGGCAGTCGCAAACCGAGGTTCCACTGTAGTGTTGACGTAAAAGCAATTCCATCGAATTGGTTTTACTAAATATCTTTCAAGATAACAACGCTCACTCAGATCATAAAGAACTTATAATCCATCTGTTGTCAGCAACCAGAAACATCATAGCCAGGCACTGGAGGGACCTATCGGGAGTGGGCATGGACCAATGGTACCAAGTTGTATGGGAAACAGCCCTACTAGAAAAACTAACCAGTAAGCTGAAACTGACACGGGGACAAACAGAAGAAGACACCTTCACCCCAGTATGGTTCCCCTTCATCGCTTATACAGCCCAACAGGACAATGACAAAAACTTACCGTCAGCATACAAATCAATATGGCTAACCTAATCAAAACACCCTCTCTCCCCACTCACGCAAGAAACTAAGGATCACCACAGCCAACCATAAATGAACAACCACATTCTAAGACAAATCCTGACCTCTCTCACCAACAAAGAAACACAAACAGACAACAGAGAACCTGCACAAACGACGCTGACGCTGAACCCCTACACATATCAAGAAAAACAGAAACATCAGCAATCCACCACACCCAACTCCCCATCCCACCCACCTCTTCCCCCCCCTTCCTCATAATGTCTCAACAAGTAAAATTGCTGTGTAAAAATGATGCATGGAAAAAAATAATGAGACATTGCGCTACCTTTGTAACCCAATAAAATCTTTAATAAAAATAATTATATATATATATATATATATATATATATATATATATATATATATATATAAAAGCAATTCCATCTATATATGCATACACTTACGGGGGGGGGGGAGAAACTGGAGTTTACAGTTTGGTACACATGACCCAAAAAGCCGTCTGTGGACAAACGCCGGCTCCCTTGGCCTGAAAGCAAGATGAGCACCACAACACCATAGTCACCTTTGACTGAAGTCCAGTCAAGGGGTCCTTTACCTTTACCTACATCCTGAGTAAGACCATTGATCTATCCAGCCGGGGTTTCTGTTCCTCTGGATAGCGGAAATTCTGTTTTCCTAGACACATTTTTGTTTTGGAGGCCCTGACTTCGAACCCCGGGACATTCTGCTTGCAAAGCTTTCCCCGATCAACAGCCTGTTCCTTTAACGGTCCCTCATAATTGTAATTACCAGGTCCGGTTTGAAGAGCCTTAAACCGACTCAGCCCATTGGTCCATCTATGGATAATAATAATCTATGGAGCTAATAATAATAATAATAATTCATTGTTTATACCCCGCCCATCTGGCTGCGTTTCCCCAGCCACCCTGGGCGGCTTCCAACAGAATATCAAAAAAACAATAAAACACCAAACATTAAAAACTTCCCTAAATAGGGCTGCTTTCAGATATCTTCTAAAAGTCAGGTAGTTGTTTATTTCCTCAACATCTGATAGGAGGGCGTTCCACAGGCAGGGCGCCACCACCAAGAAGGCCCTCTGCCTGGTTCCCTGTAACCTTGCTTCTCACAGGGAGGGAACTGCCAGAAGGCCCTCGGAGCTGGACCTCAGTGTCCGGGCTGGACAATGGGGGTGGAGACGCCCCTTCAGGTATACTGGGTCGAGGCAGTGACTCTCCGGGGTTTCAACTTAGATGGAAATGCTGTGGATTAAACCTGCTGCTCGAAGCTACGAACATGAGTTTGACCAAACTGCGGGAGGAAGTGCAAGACAGGAGTGCCTGGCGTGCTATGGTCCATGGGGTCATGAAGAGTCGGACACGACTAAACGACTAAACAACAAAACCTGCTGCTGAGCTACACACCTTCCCCTGCAATATAAGGTACTAGTCCTCAAGACGCTGAATAAAGGGAGTGTATTGCCAAGGGAAATGTGCTGGCTGGGTTTCCATGCCTTGCCCTTTCTCTTCCCTCTACATCCCCTCTGCCCCTAGTTCATCCTTGCCCAAATGCTTTTCCCGGCCCCTGTGATTGAACACTGCACTGGAAATCTGGGTGCCTTTCCGCCCTGGGCCAACCTCGCTCTGCTGGCCAGCCGCAGCCTGCCCCTCACAGCCAAGCGGGAGGAATAGCAGTGTCAACATTGCAGGGGGGAGGGGTTGGTCTAGATGACCCATGGGTTCCCTTCCAGCTCTCCATTTCTATGGTTCCAAGTTCACGAGCTCATCCTCTGCAGAGGGTTCTCCGAAGCCTATGCCTCATTGGCAACCTTGGAATAAGTTCTCTGTGTATCTTCCCGGCCTTGAGGCTATCAGCGACAGGCATAAACTCTGGGCTTCCTGCCAGCCCGGCAAAGAGGTTGTAGTCTGCTGAAATGCCAGCCCAGAAGGCAAGGCAAATGGCCTCATCCTGCACCTTGCAAATGGGAGCTTCCCCCTCCGATTTCCTTTCTGGAGCTGAGTTGGCAGGCTGTTACAAGGAACCAGGGTTCGGTCAATTTCTCCTCGCTTCCCCCCCCCCCCCCGCCGCCTTTATCCCCATCTCACTTAGCAATTGCACACACACACACACAAAAATCATTTTAGTTTATCTCTTATTTGTTGCGTTTATACACCCCGCTTCTCCCCCCCCCAAAGTAGCATGAATGGCTGTACATGGTTCTTCCCCATTTAATCCGCACAACGACCCTGTGAGGTCGGCTGACGAAACAAAAAGGGAAATGAAATGAGCAGTGTCCTGTGTTGGAGATGGAGGGATGGCGTCTGCTTCCTCCTGGAGCAGCTATGGGGCGAAGCTTAATCTCGGGTTTGTGGGTTCGAGCCCCACGTTGGGCGAAAGATCCCTGCGTAGCAGGGGGTTGGACTAGAGGACCCTTGGGGGACCCTTCCAACTCTGCAATTCTATGGTTCTAAGTCTAATTCTATGGTTCTAAGTCTATTCCCCAAGGAGCTCAAGATGACATACTTAGTTCTTTCTCTCTCTCTGTTTTAATATAACATAATACAGATTAAATCGTGAAATATCCAACCCTATCCCAAAAGCCAGTTTTTAGGCAATACAAACAAATTAGCAACCAAATATCGCAAGTTCTTGGTCTTATATAAGACCTTGGCAACTCAAGTAGGAATTGCCAGTCAACGGAAAACAGCCCAAAATCCGACGCTGGGTGCTTGGTATCAGGAATATGAAGAAAATGACACATTATTTCATACACAGCAAAGGAGAGCCATCATTCTCAAGGCAACACACGCCTGGCAAATCTGGAATTGAACTGATTATCAGATAATGCTGATAGTCTTGGACTTTGTTATTTTAACCCCGGTGCAATGGGGACTCCCGCGGCGTTTTATAGTTTTGTTTTCCATCTTCTAATGTCCATCTGTTTTCGCAGCGGTTCCTTTTGCAAAATGGATTTTAAAAAAAGCAAAACACCTTTCTCAAAAATCAGAACATCTTATCCCAGACTCCTATTTGTATAAAGTCGATAGACAGTGAGCCGAAAAGTTTCACAATGCGAGGGGAGACCTCCCCTCGCTTTCATTTTTGGCCATGGATGTAATAAAAACTGCCAATCAGTTGAGAAAATGTCTGGTTTCGATGACACTTTTGACCAGACCGTGGTTTGGCTCAGCAGCACAATGACCAGAGGAGGACCGAATTATCCCCTATCTCCCCTCTCACAACAATACAAACACAACATGTAGGCTAATAGTTAGTAGAGAATATATAGCTGTCCATGGAGGCGCAGGTCAATTCTGTGTCCAGGGCAGCTGTTTATCAGCTCCATCTGGTACGCAGGCTGAGACCCTACCTGCCTGCAGACTGTCTCGCCAGAGTGGTGCATGCTCTGGTTATCTCCCGCTTGGATTACTGCAATGCGCTCTATGCGGGGCAACCTTTGAAGGTGACACGGAAGCTACAACTAATCCAGAATGCGGCAGCTTGACTGGGGACTGGGAGCGGCCGCCGAGACCACATAACACTGGTCTTGAAAGACCTACATTGGCTCCCAGTAAGTTTCCGAGCACAATTCAAAGTGTTGTTGCTGACCTTTAAAGCCCTAAACTGTCTCGGTCCAGTAGACCTGAAGGAGCGTCTCCACCCCCATCATTCAGCCCGGACACTGAGGTCCAGCACTGAGGGCCTTCTGGCGGTTCCCTCGCTGCAAGAAGCCAAGTTATAGGGAACCAGGCAGAGGGCCTTCTCGGTAGTGGCACCCGCCCTGTGGAACGCCCTCCCACCAGATGTCAAAGAGAAAAACAACTACCAGACTTTTAGAAGACATCTGAAGGCAGCCCTGTTTAGGGAAGCTTTTAATGTTTAATAGATTATTGTATTTTAATATTGTGTTGGAAGCCGCCCAGAATGGCTGGAGAAACCCAGCCAGATGGGGGGGTATAAATCTTATTATTATTATCTTATTATTATTATTATTATTATTATTATTATTATTATTATTATTATAGAATAATGATATCATTCAAATTGTAGGAATAAGCCAATCTCTGATTTCCTATCTCCCCTACTACAGCCCAATTGTTTGCCTGTTCATGCAAAAACATGGTTTGGCTAGCATTTTGTGTGTGCCAGGCTGCGGTTTGCATATAGCACCACAATGTAATTCAAACTCAACTTCTTTAAAGGAGGAAAGGTGTTGTTGTTTTTCCCCCCCAGGTGATAAAGGCATCTTTTAAGTCAGGCTTTATCAACTGGTGAAATGGAAAGTTTTAGTTGCTTAACCAGTTCCCTGGCTTCCTGCAATTGAGGAGGTTTTTGGTCTTCGAGGAACCTCTTCAAGTTGCTTGACATTGAAATATCCCTCAGGTAAATGTTCCGTCTCTGCTCTGGCTGTTGAGGTACAAGCTACCACAGTTCCCTAACATAGAGGTTCAAGCCAGTGGCAGAGCTTCTAGGGGGCGAAGTCCAGGCGGGGGCAGGGCTAGCACGCTCCCCCCCCCCCCGCACTCTTAGTATAGCATCTAGATCTAGGGAAGTAATAGTACCACTGTATTCTGCTCTGGTCAGACCTCACCTGGAGTACTGTGTCCAGTTCTGGGCACCGCAGTTCAAGAAGGATACTGACAAGCTGGAACGTGTCCAGAGGAGGGCAACCAAAATGGTCAAAGGCCTGGAAACGATGCCTTATGAGGAACGGCTTAGGGAGCTGGGTATGTTTAGCCTGGAGAAGAGAAGGTTAAGGGGTGATATGATAGCCATGCTCAAATATATGAAAGGATGTCATATGGAGGAGGGAGAAAGGTTGTTTTCTGCTGCTCCAGAGAAGCGGACACGGAGCAATGGATTCAAACTACAAGAAAGAAGATTCCACCTAAACATTAGGAAGAACTTCCTGACAGTAAGAGCTGTTCGGCAGTGGAATTTGCTGCCAAGGAGCGTGGTGGAGTCTCCTTCTTTGGAGGTCTTTAAGCAGAGGCTTAACAGGCATATGTCAAGAATGCTTTGATGGTGTTTCCTGCTTGGCAGGGGGTTGGACTGGATGGCCCTTGTGGTCTCTTCCAACTCTATGATTCTACGATTCTAAGATTCCTCTTCCTCTCCCAGTGGTTAAAGCTTGCGTCTAGAGCTTCATGCGCCGACAACTTATTCCAATTTAGCAGAACAATTTTAAGTCAGAGCGCTCTGAAGCTTCAGGTCTCATTCCTACACCGGTTCGCTGCTGTCCTTCTGAGTTCTCCTAACTCAGCAAAACCAGGAGTCTACACTTCTCATCGGGCACCCTTTCCTTTTCCACGGACCAATTTTTTCAAGAAGCCCTAGCCACCCAGCTCCTGCCTGAGCCTTTGGTCCTTGCTCTCCTCGTAACAACAAGAATGGGGCCTTTTTTGTGGTGGCGCCCCGCTTGGGGAATGCCATCCCCCAGGAAGTCTCACCTGGCCCCTTCCTTACCTACCGTATCTCTAGGCACCAGGTGAAAACATTCAACTTCAAGCAGGTCTTTGGCTACTTAGACAAAATGCGTTGAGGTGGCAGACCTAAAAGCGCCCCTTTTCCAGGGACAGTCCTGGATTTACAGAAGCCGTCCTGGTTTCTGATTTGATCCCAGAATGTTCTGCTTTTCCTTAGGATGTCCCTGTTTTCACCAGAGAAGTGTTGGAGGGGGTGGAGTCATGCAACCCCCGAGCCAAGGAGATAAGTACGTAATTAGAAGACATCTAAGCAGGAGTGTCAGCTTGGCCCTACGACCGTGGGTGCCGAGGGTTGTGGGTGCCATACACAGAAATTTGTGGGTGCCCCACCCCTCCATGGGGAATTTTGTGGGTGCTCAGGACCCAGGGCCTTAGGGAGTTGGCACCTATGATCTGAAGGCAGACCTGTACAGTGGTACCTCGGTTGTCGAACGTAATCCGTTCCGGAAGACCGTCCGACTTCCGAAACATTCGACAACCAAGGCACAAAGGGTCAAGCACAGTCAACGCAGAAAATTGAAAAGCACACAGTGGAAGCTGTTCGATTTTCGAGGCACGTTCAAAGATGGAAGCAATTACTTCTGGGTTTTCGGCGCTCAGAAACCGAAATGTTTGGCTTCTGAGATGCTCGAAAACCAAGGGAAGATTTTTTTAAATGTTTCAAATGTTTTTACTTTGTGTTTTATGTAGCAAAACTGCACTGTGGTCTTTGGACAAAAAGTGGTGTACAAATTTAATTTGCAAACAAACAAACAAACAATTCGCAAGCAAACAAACAAACAAAAAGCAGAGACATCACCTTGCCTACAAAGGTCCGTATAGTTAAAGCTATGGTTTTCCCAGTAGTGATGTATGGAAGTGAGAGCTGGACCATAAAGAAGGCTGATTGCCGAAGAATTGATGCTTTTGACTTATGGTGCTGGAGGAGACTCTTGAGAGTCCCATGGACTGCAAGAAGATCAAACCTATTCCATTCTTAAGGAAATCAGAGTGCTCACTGGAAGGACAGATCGTGAAGCTGAGGCTCCAAGACTTTGGCCACCTCATGAGAAGAGAAGACTCCCTGGAAAAGACCCTGATGTTGGGAAAGATGGAGGGCACTAGGAGAAGGGGACGACAGAGGACAAGATGGTTGGACAGTGTTCTCGAAGCTACGAACATGAGTTTGACCAAACTGCGGGAGGCAGTGCAAGACAGGAGTGCCTGGCGTGCTCTGGTCCATGGGGTCACGAAGAGTCGGACACGACTAAACGACTAAACAACAACAACGAAACAAACAAACACTGGCTCCCACGAGCAGCTCCTCTAGACCAGCATCTTGTTCTCGGAATAGCCAACCAGGTGCCCCCAAGGGCAAACTTTGGCCACCTGCCCCCATATGGACTAGGAGCTTGAGTGTGCCATCTCACTGGCAGTCACCAGGGCTCGGCGTGGGATGATCCCTGATCCCTTCCAGCTAAACATCCCGGCTGGCTGTTTTGCTGACTCAGAGACCAAGGAGCATCTTCAGAATGCCACCTATCTGAGAGGCCTTGCCCTCCTGAGCCCCAGTCAGCTTCCGGGCACAATTTTCTCACCTGCTGAGCTCAAGGGGTCAGGAAACCCGAGGTTAGGAGGAAGGAGAGCGCTTTTCAGGGAAAGCAAATGTGTTTTTGCAAGAGCGAACTTGGGGAGGGATGGAGAGGCGTGGGAACTGTTTATGATAAGGCAACTAGCAAGAGCATAGCCGGGGGGGGGGGCATGGGGGCAGCGGCCCCGCCCCTCAAGTAAATAAATAAAAATTCTTAACTAAAAGCAGAAGTAATAAGCATACCCCTCAACATTTCTCCGATGAAAACTGTAGGGCTGCCATATTTCAAAAAGTAAAAAACCAGGATGCCCCAAAAGTTTTTTTTTTTCCTTAGGAAGACCCAAAATCGTTGAGCATTTGGGAAATGGAATGAAGTCCCAGCGAAAGAGGAATGGATACAAAAACTTACGGGATATACAGAAGTGGCGGAACTTACTGGCGAAAATAAGAAATCAAGATAACAAACCTTTTTAAAAAAATAAAAGAATGGAAATGGTTTATTGAATATTTACAAACTGGAAACAGATAAGAACATTGGCAGGGTTATTGTAATAACCTGCAATTTTAGAAGAGTATATATTTAAAGTAGATGAATAAATGAGTAGATTAAGTTAATTTGGAATGCGCAGAAAATACAAAAAGCAGATTGAAGGAACCGCAGAAAGGGGGAAGGAAGTTGGGTTTTGAAATGTTAAAATGATAGTAAAATTATTGAACTGTAGAAAACTGAAAATCATAAATAAAATAATTTTAAAAGCCAACATTGTTGAGCATTTGTTTGGGGGGAACCACCAAAATTGTTGAGCTTCCTTATAGAAAACCTGAAAGTTATTGAGCTTTTTTTTTTTTTTAGACAAACCCCAAAGTTATTGAACTTTTTAGACAAAGTAATGCTCCTAAAATGCAATTTTCGGGTTTACTTCCTAAGAGCCAGAACAAACAAACAAGCAAACAACTGCTGCCAAACTTCACCCCCAGAGGTATACAGTACTTTATTGTCACTCAATATGCCAACAATATACCATGAGGTGGATTAACCAACACTTATGCCCATATGTGGCAAGTGATTGATAAATCAAACACCCAAACAACAAGGTCTGTATCTCATGTTAGAGCAGACATGTGGAACTGGATTAAAATTAAATCTCTTTAGCTGAAATTCCTGCATGGCAGGGGTTGGGCTAGATGAACTTTGGGGTCCCTTCAAACTCTGCGGTTTTTTTTTTTTTTTAATTCCTGGAAATGGCTCGCCTGGATCAACAGTTCTTCTAAGGAGAATTATTTCTGAAATCCTGGGTGGCAGGTCAACACCTCCCCCAAAATGGTCCGGCTCACGTGCTTTGAATGGCTAGATCAGCTGACCGACGGCAGGTTAGGCCACGCAAGCTCCTAGTCCATAGGGAGACCCAAACAGCCTCCTGCCTCCGTGGGGAGGGGAGGGACAAAGCAGGGGTCGAGACTTGGGTCGGAGAGTTGTGAAAAAGGAAAACACCCTGGAGATTTCTAAGAGGGGCGAGGCGGTCGTTTCGAGAGGCCTCTTCCAAGGAAGGCTTGAGCACTTTCCGAAAACAGAAGATGAAAGGTGGAGTTTCTCAGCCGTGGGAAAATACCTGCTCTCAATGGCTATTTCCTGTATGTATTTATTGCTTTTATATTCTGCCTTTCCTCGTGGAGCTCAAGGGGGTGTCCACTTTTATCCTCCCCCCATGTATCCTCACAACGACCCTGCAAGGAAGGTCAAGTGGGGAGTGAGGGACTGCCACCCAAGTTCTCCCAGTGAGCGTCATGACATCCAAACCCTGATCTCCCAGATTCTAGTCTGGCGCTCTAACCACTGCACAGCACTGCCTCTTTTTAACCACGAGGAGGCCAAATGGCAGGTTATCCTGTTGCCATTTGGGAGCGAAGTGGACTAGCTCTTCCCAGCCCCACCACCAGGATTCGCCTCTGAGCCCCCCCAAATGGCGTAGACCAATCTGGTACCTTTAAGAAAGCCCTGGCATAGAGTTTGCAGCCTCAGTGACCTGGTGCCCTCTCGATGTTGGGGACCACAACTGCCATCAGCCCCGGCCAGCATGCTCAGTGGTCAGAGCTGGTGGGCACTTAAGACCCCGCAACCTGCATCATCCTAAAAGCAGACAGTGTCAGAAGCGGGATCTCCACCGCCAACAGGCCAGCAGTGGGAAAACGGGCCTCTCCTACGAATTTTGAAACTGGATCTGTTGCAGAGAACTGGCCTCAAAGCAGGTGCTTTATCTGGCCCTTCTTCGCCAAACGATAAATCAGAATTCTAGTCCTCATGAATCCAATTTAAATCGCAACATGGGAAGAGATTGGCCTACCTAGCACTGACTGGCAGCAGCGGCTCTGACCCGGCCTGACCCAGAGATGTCACCTAGGGGTGATCTGCCTGCCTGCAAAGCAGCTGCTCTAACCATTGAGCCACACAGCCCTGCCTTTCAGTTTTCAGAGGGGGGTAAAAAAAAAAACGGACCCTCCAAACCCATCGCCCCGGTTTGTTTTTCTCCAAACCGTTAATGGGACGGCGAAGAATGGCCTCTGCGCCACCTGCAAGAAATTATAGGTTCAGCAGGGCAGAGATCGCTAGAGGGTGTTTCTGCAGAAAGAAACACCCTGCAGGCAGCCTAGATTTCTAGGAACTGAGCCTGTGATGGGAAGATAAACAGGGGCCGTGTCTAACTGCTTCTCATATTTGGGGAAGGGATGGAATGTTGCCTCCGGCAGGGCAGGTAAGAGAGAGACACCTGTTGTGTGAGCCCCGCCGCACACACCCAATTCTTCAGTTGCCATTCCGAGGAGTCTTGTTTTGACCATGTGCATTTGAGGGTGGGAGAGAGCATTTCTGCTTCGTTTTGTTATAAGGAAAATACTGCTCCCTTTCCCTTATAGAGTATCTAGGAGCCCGTATAGAGTCCTTAAGTAGGTTCTCTGTCGGTAGGAGAAAATAACAGAGGCCAACCAGAGAATATTGAGAAGCAAAGCAGCTAGTAAGCCTGATCTTTATTAAACTGTTGCAACAGGGTCCCCCGCTCATCTCACGCAGGGAGGGAAGAAAGGAGCCCAGAAACTGCCTACCCTGTAGCTCAAGACCACCCCCAAAACATCATGCATGCATCACAGAAAGAGGTGGTCCCCAGCAGAAATCTGAGTGTGTTGCTTCTCTCTTGTCTGCCAGGATACCTGATCATACCTTATCAATTGCCTTTTCTGGATAGCCTGGCCAGTCCTTGGTGATGGTCAATACTTAGTTCCTGAATCTGTTGTGCATACTGATAGTGTGCTCAGCTTAACACAGGGGTCAGCAACCTTTTTCAGCCGTGGGACGGTCCACCATCTCTCAGACCATGTGGTGGGCCGGACTATATTTTGAAAAAAAAATTTATAAATGAATTCCTATGCCCCACAAATAACCCAGAGATGCATTTTAAATAAAAGGACACATTCTATTCATGTAAAAAACATGCTGATTCCCGAACCGTCCGCGGGCTGGATTTAGAAGGCGATTGGGCCACATCCGGCCCACGGGCCTTAGGTGCCCACCCCTGGCTTAACAGATACTTACCAGGCTGTATTTGCAAAGGGAGGTGTAAGCCCCTATGGTTGAAAGACAGTTGGAAAGCTTTTCCCATTTCCTTCCTCCTTGCAGAGAAATATTTGAGGTCAATTTCAGAGAGTCAAAATGGCTTCAGGATTGTTTCCCTGTACCATTTCAGACACGTGGTTTATATACCTACTTATGTATGTGTTTGCCTTGTACATTCATGAAAATTTATTTTATATCTAAAAGACCTTGGAATTCCTATAACAGTTTGTACATTTCTTCCATCTTGGCACTTGGGGTAAGGTGGTTTTTTTTGGTACGTCTTTTCCCAAGCACTAACCAGGTCTAAATCTGCTTTGCTTCAAAACGGAGGAACGCCCTGGGGATTTCAGGGGACGCTACATAAAATAGACTATCAGAAATAAACAGATATCTGTTTAGATTTCCTATTCTCTGACTGAGAATCTTGGAAGAGGCTCCAGTGGCTGCTCGAATGAATCATAGAATCATGAAGTTGGAAGAGACCACAAGGGCCATCCAGTCCAACCCCCTGCCAAGCAGGAAACACCATCAAAGCATTCTTGACATATGGCTGTCAAGCCTCTGCTTAAAGACCTCCAAAGAAGGAGACTCCACCACACTCCTTGGCAGCAAATTCCACTGCCGAACAGCTCTTACTGTCAGGAAGTTCTTCCTAATGTTTAGGTGGAATCTTCTTTCTTGTAGTTTGAATCCTTTGCTCCGTGTCCGCTTCTCTGGAGCAGCAGAAAACAATCTTTCTCCCTCCTCTATACGACATCCTTTTATATATTTGAACATGGCTAGCATATCACCCCCTTAACCTTCTCTTCTCCAGGCTAAATATACCCAGCTCCCTAAGCCGTTCCTCATAAGGCATCGTTTCCAGGCCTTTGACCATTTTGGTTGCCCTCTTCTGGATTCGTTCCAGCTTGTCAGTATCCTTCTTGAACTGTGGTGCCCAGAACTGGACACAGTACTCCAGGTGAGGTCTGACCAGAGCAGAATACAGTGGTACTATTACTTCCCTCGATCTAGATATACAGTGGTATACAGTGATATAATGATATACAGTGGTACCTTGGTTCTCAAACTTAATCCATTCCGGAAGTCCATTCCAAAACCAAAGCGTTCCAAAACCAAGGTGCGCTTTCCCATAGAAAGTAATGTCTCTGAGTAGAACTTAATCGGCTAGTATAACCTATTATTCTTTATTATTTCCATATTCTTATAACATGTTCATGTGCTGAGGCTGTGAACTGTTGTGTCTCCCCTGCCTGGCTTGCCCCGAGTTCATGGCATAACAACAGCCCTGTAAAGTAGGCCCGTCTTATTGTCCTGATTTTGCAAACAGGGGATGCGAAGCTCAGAGGATTCGAATCGGGGCGCTTCCAGATTCCCAGCTACGCATGTCAGCTTCGGATACGCATCTGTAATGCAACAAACGAGGAAGGGAATAGGGTTTGTGTTTTGGAGGAATGCTGCTACCAGCCTCGAATTTCCAGTCGAGCCAGAATAGGTGCCAGAGCAAAAACACATTTGAAACACCTGAAGGCAGTGACCCCAGTTTCTGGGGTCAAACGGCACAGTTTACATCACAGCCGCGTGGTTCGGGAATTGCATGTCTATGAATGTGTTTGGGTGCCTCTACAAATTCAGCGTGTTGTCTTCCCTCGAGTGGTATAAACATCAGGTCAGATCCTAACACCTATTTTTGTGCACCCAGCTAAACCAGGTAAGGGGAACGCATGGGTCTCAAACCCTTGGTGGGTTAGGGACTTCACTGGATACAGAGACAGGCTCCAGTGGCTGGTCGAATGATATACAGTGGTACCTTGATTCTAAAACTTAATCCGTTCTGGAAGTCCGTCCCAAAACCAAAGTGTTCCAAAACCAAGGCGCGCTTTCCCATAGAAAGTCATGCAAAACGGATTAATCCGTTCCAGCCTTTTAAGAACAACCCCTAAAACAGCAATTGAACATGATTTTTACTATCTAACGAGACCATTGATCCATAAAATGAAAGCAATAAACCAGGCACCCCCAAACTTCGGCCCTCCAGATGTTTTGGACTACAATTCCCATCATCCCTGACCACTGGTCCTGTTAGCTAGGGATCATGGGAGTTGTAGGCCAAAACATCTGGAGGGCCGCAGTTTGGGGATGCCTGCAATAAACAATGTACTGCAGTCACACAGTCAGTCAGTTGCTGAACTGGGTCCCACACAGTCACAAAAACAAAAAAGCCGCAAAAACAAAGCTGCAAAATAAATAGCAAAAACAGACAGACCTCAGCGTAACACTCAAAACGGAAGTGTGGCACTCAAATGGGAAGCGTAACACTCAAAACAGAGCAAGTTCGGCTTCTGAAAAAAGTTGACAAACTGGAACACTTATTTCCGGGTTTGCAGTGTTTGGGTTCCAAATTGTTTGAGTATCAAGGCATTTGAGAAGCAAGGTACCACTGTATTCCCAGAGATGGAAAGAAGAAGAAGCTCCGACTAAGGAGGACTGGCAACTAAAATTGATGGAGTACGCAGAAATGGTGAAAGTTAACATGAGTTTGACCAAACTGCGGGAGGCAGTGCAAGACAGGAGTGCCTGGCGTGCTATGGTCCATGGGGTCACGAAGAGTCGGACACGACTAAACGACTAAACAACAACAACAACTGAAGAAAAAGAAATAATGAAGAAAGATTCTTCAGTATAGAATGAGGCGAAATTTGTGGGACTGTTTGAAGACTTCTTGTAAACCACTTAAATCATTAGCAGGGCTAACATGAAAACGTGCAGTGAGAATAAGTTAAAGGGAATAGAAAAAGGGAAATGGTGCTGGAGGAGACTCTTGAGAGTCCCATGGACTGCAAGAAGATCAAACCTCTCCATTCTGAAGGAAATCAGCCCTGAGTGCTCACTGGAAGGACAGATCCTGAAGCTGAGGCTCCAAGACTTTGGCCACCTCATGAGAAGAGAAGACTCCCTGGAAAAGACCCTGATGTTGGGAAAGATGGAGGGCACTAGGAGAAGGGGATGACAGAGGACGAGATGGTTGGACAGTGTTCTCGAAGCTACGAACATGAGTCTGACCAAACTGCGGGAGGCAGTGGAAGACAAGAGTGCCTGGTGTGCTCTGGTCCATGGGGTCATGAAGAGTCGGACACGACTAAATGACTAAACAACAACAACAAAAGGGACCCCTGACCATTAGGTCCAGTCGCGGACGACTCTAGGGTTGCGGCGCTCATCTCGCGTTATTGGCCAGCTTCGAGGTCATGTGACCAGCATGACTAAGCCGCTTCTGGCGAACCAGAGCAGCACACGGAAACGCCGTTTACCTTCCCGCTGGAGCAGTACCTATTTATCTACTTGCACTTGACGTGCTTTGGAACTGCTAAATGGCAGGAGCTGGGACAGAGCAATGGGAGCTCAGCTTACCCCGTCGCGGGGATTCGAACCGCCAACCTTCCGATTGGCAAGCCCTAGGCTCTGTGGTTTAACCCACAGCACCACCCATGTGGAATTGGATAGGCAGTGGTAAAAGATATAACATAAGTAACTGCAGAGAGGGAGGGAGGAAGGGAGGGGGTCAACATTAAGATTCGGTGTTTTAAATTGACTGTGTAATTTCTTTTCTTTGTTATTTGTGAAATGGGGAAACGAAAAATGAAATTTCAAAGAAACTTCTTTTTTTAAATAAAAAGAAAAAAGAAAAAGGGTCCAACGGTTAAGACCAGGCATCCCCAAACTGCGGCCCTCCAGATGTTTTGGCCTACAACTCCCATGATCCCTATCTAACAGGACCAGTGGTCAGGGATGATGGGAATTGTAGTCCAAAACATCTGGAGGGCCAAAGTTTGGGGATGCCTGGGTTACACTTTGCAAGAGCTGAGCTGCTAGGCAGGAAGCCTTTGCAAGAGGTCAGCTGTTCCAGGATTCTCTCTCTCTCTCTCTCTTTCGCAACACGAGTTATGACTCAAAGGTACGAAATACTCTCATTCTCTCTCTGCATCCTTTCTTCGTTGGCCATAAAATCGTAAGGATTCCCAGCCATGCTGGGGGATCCTGATCCTGATCCAGTATAAACTGAACAAAACCTGGGCAGGAAATGAGGTGCTTCAAACCATCAGGAGACGTAGCACATCACACGATGATCACGCTTTATTTACTGGGCTGTAGGTCTCGCCCGCCGGCTCCAGGAGTTCAAAGCAGTTCAAAGCTCAACCAACACCCTGGTTCGCCGGCTGCTCCCCTTTCTGACCTTTGGCTCAGCAGCACGAGCTGCAAAGCAGCCGGGCTGGAAGGAAGCCCCACTGTGGGGGGTGGGAGCCGAGGGTCCGAGGTTGCCACACACAAACCGATCTACAATCGCCATGCGAATAACGCGTGGAACGGGCCCAGGAACTCGCCGGAGCGCCTAAGAATCTGTTCCGTTTTGAAAAAGAGCAGGAATGCGAAGCCGCAAAAGCTGGACATTGACACCAAATGGCCTCCTTCCGCCCTCGTTCTCCACCGTGCTAAGATAGACTGCCTCTGCCCATGGAGGCTCCACTGAGGAACTGCAAGAAACGAAGAAGAGCCAAAGCGAGCCCATCTGTCCTCGCGGCGCAGGGCCTCCAAGCGTCCCGATTCTGGATTTGCAGAAACCGTCCCGCTTTCTGATGTGATCCCGGAATGTCCCCCTTTTCCTTAGGACATCTTTATTTTCCTTGGATAAATTTGGAGGGCCTGAAGTGGTGACCCGCCCCCCAAGCCAAGGAGATAAGGAACTGTACAACCCTTAGAGGACATCTGAAGGCAGCCCTGGATAGGGAAGGTTTTCAATGTTTTGTTACGTTTTTATATACTGTATGTTGGAAGCCACCTAGAGAGGATGGGGGCAACCCAGCCAGATGGGCAGGGTATTATTATTATTATTATTATTATTATTATTATTATTATTATTATTGATGTCCGCATTTTCATCGGAGAAATGTTGTTGGAGGGAATGGCAGAAGCCAGTCAGATGCCCCGAACATGAATCCCATGAGCAGGGCCTGATTAAAAACAAACACGAACCCAACTTGTAATCAGAAGCCCACTTCCTCCCATAGCTCTCTCTCCCCTCTGTGAATCTGTCCAGACTTCAGCTGGATGAGAGCGCAGCAGCCTCCTCCTCCCGCTCTTGTTCTCCACCATTCTAAGGTAGACTGCCCCTGCCCAAGGAGGCTCCATGGGGCAATCGTAAGAAACAAACCCTGGGGCAAAGGGTGGCCCATCTAGTAGTCCAGTGTCCCATTCTCACAACCACATGCCCCTCGAAGGGAAGCGCCCCCCCCCCCAAAGGAGGCCGTGAGAACCTCCTCTCACTCTGGTTCTCCACCATGCTAAGATAGACTCTCCATGGAGTCCCTATTTAGGAATCGTAAGAAACGGAGGAGAGCCCTGCAGCTGGATCAGGCCACAGAGGGCCCATCAGGTCTGGGATCTTGTCCTGGAAGTGGCCTGACTGATGTCCCCAAACTCTCCAAAAAAACTCGGAACCAGAGGCCCACTTCCTCCGACAGCGGAGGAACTGCAACGTGGCCATCGATGGCAATCTCTCTCCTCCGTGAATCTGTCCAGTCCTCAAGCAGGAGATGAGAGCGGCAGCCTCCTCCCTCCCTTGCTCTATTCTAAGGTAGGCTGCACCTATCCATGGAGGTTCCACTGAGGGGGGGCACCTTCATAGTCCTACCTGGGGATGCTGCCGAGAATTGAACCGGGGACTTTCTGTGTGTGTTTTGCATCCCCAAAGAGAGAGAAAGAGAGAGAGAGATGAGTCACAGGAAGACACTGGGCAGAACTCGGCTGAGATTTAATATGTACACAAACAGTAATTCTGAGCGCCTCTCCCTCCTGCTTTCCCAGCTACTGGGGTCCAGAAGCGTCGCTGCCTCCATTCACAGAGGCAGAGAAGAGCGATCGTCCATCAATTGGCCGGTCCTAAATTGGTGGCCCTCCTGTGGAAAGGAGTTCCACCAGTTAACTCTGTGCCGGTTCCTATCCTTCATGTCCGGTCCTGAGCCTTCCGACATCCAGCTCTGTCCGCACTCCTCTGCGTTCGCCTGGACAGCAAGCATTCCTGCCCCACCCCCCCACCCCAAAATTGGCCTAAATTTACATCCATTTGCATGAGAGACAGGTCCCATAAGTCTTTTAGGTCCCTAGTAAGAAAAACACATCATTGGGGAACAGTGGTGTGTGTGCGTGCATGCGTGCGTGCGTGCTTCTTTTGCAGAGCTCGTGAGCATCGATGCCCATACACTAGCACAAAGGCATCATGAAATGCGCAGGTGCAGAGTTGCGCTTTGTGCATCGCATGGGGTTGGGCTAGATGGCCCTTGGGGGTCCCACTCCAAGGATTCCGTGACACTTAACTTACAGAGATCTACACTTCAGAGGTTGAGATGGTCCCATTATAGCGTGGAGAGGCTGCCCCCGCGGGCCAAAGAGGGGAACTGCAAACGTAGGACACAAACCAACAGATTCGAGAAGAAATCCCGATTTAAGCATTAGAAAGCACTTGCTGGTGGTCGTGGGCTCCTGCCTTGGAGGTTTTCGGAAAAAAGAGGTTGCATGGCCAGCCGTCAGGGAGTCCTGCATTGCAGGGGGTTGGGCTAGGGGACTCTTGGGGTCCCCTTAAAATTCTGCCATTCCAAGGTTCTGTTTAAAGGTAGAAGAGAAGAGAAGAGAAGAGAAGAGAAGAGAAGAGAAGAGAAGAGAAGAGAAGAGAAGAGAGAGAAGAGAGAAGGAAGGAAGGAAGGAAGGAAGGAAGGAAGGAAGGAAGGAAGGAAGGAAGGAAGGAAGGAAGGAAGGAAGGAAGGAAGGAAAGAAAGAAAGAAAAGGAGGGAGGGAGGGAGGGAGGGAGGGAGAGGAAGGAAGGAAGGAAGGAAGGAAGGAAGGAGGGAGGGAAGGAAGGAAGGAAAGAAAAGGAGGGAGGGAGGGAAGGAGGGAAGGAAGGGAGGAAGGAAGGAAGGAAGGAGGGAGGGAGAGAGGGAGGGAGGGAAGGAAGGAAGGAAGGAAGGAAGGAAGGAAGGAAGGAAGGAAGGAAGGAAGGAAGGAAAGAAAAGGAGGGAGGGAAGGAAGGAGGGAGGGAGGGAAGGAGGGAGGGAGGGAGGGAGGGAGAAGAAAGAAAGAGGGAGGGAAGGAGGGAGGAAAGAAAGAAAGAAAGAAAGAAAGAAAGAAAGAAAGAAAGAAAGAAAGAAGAGAAAAGGAGGGAGGGAGGGAAGGAAGGAAGGAAGGAAGAAGGAAGGAAGGAAAGAAAGAAAAAGAAAAGGAAGGAAGGAAGGAAGGAAGGAAGGAAGGAAGGAAGGAAGGAAGGAAGGAAGGAAGGAAGGAAGGAAGGAAGGGACTGAGGGGGGGTGTTCTACCAGAGAAGCAGTGAATACACCAGTTGCCATAAAACCATCATATGCCTTGGGGTGGGGAGCTAGCCGGTGTGGGGTTTATGTGGGTCACTGATCTGGAACAATATAAATGTCATCCTCTGCGTTTCCCAGGGTGGGTCCCCCACTGTAGTTGTAATACAGATCCTGAGTGTTGGCATAGACAGGCTGGTCGTCATGGGGGACGTCCGGATCAGGGGCTTCGGGGCTCAATCTGTGGACAAGAAAAGGAAGAAATTGAAGGAGTGGTTTGTTTTTTGTTTCTTAAAGGTTATAACTACCACCTTGGGTTGCATAACAGATTACATTGCGATATTATGAAAGGCACAAATGAAAATGGAAAAATGGGGGGGGGGATGAAAAAATGAAAGGCACAAATACAGGATGGGAGACACCTGGCTTGAGAGCAGTACATGTGAAAAGGATCTAGGAGTCCTGGTAGACCACTAACTTGACATGAGTCAACAGTGTGATGCAGCAGCTAAAAAAGCCAATGCAATTCTATGATTCTATGATTAGCAAGGGGTGTGTGGAGTGTTAGGGGCGGGGCAGTACCTCTGATGGGGGGGCATGTCCCGCTCCTTCTGGGGTAGTTCGTCCATCTACGGTCACCACCCTGCACTTAGCTCTCAGCTGCAGTTCCTGGAAGCAGTGGCGTAGTAATGGAGGGGCAGGAGGCTGGGCGGGGCTGACCACCTCCGACGGCCGCCACCATCGAGGAGAAGCCCCGATGCAAGTGAGACTGCCTCACTCCGCAGCTTGCTCGCAGGGTTTGCCGCGTCGTATGCCTCCTGTGTGCGCATGCGTCGTGCGTCATGACTTGTGCGTTGTGCATCATAGCACATGTGTCATGACACGCGACGCATGCACGTGACGGACACCCCCCCAGCGGGGTGCCTTTGGGTTTGCCGCCCCGGGCAGCCAGGCGGCTAGCTACGCCACTGCCTGGAAGCTGTCAGCAGGCGACAGCGGCCACAATCCCGGGAAACAGCTTCGACTGGCTGGCTAAACCAGGGGAGGGCAGCCGATGGGCCTCAAACCCTCGGGGAGTTAGGGGCTTCCTCTGCAAGCGAAAACAGGCTCAGATCCCTCTCTTTTATCTGCACTGTCTCCCTTCCTGAGCCGCCTTCTTCCTTTCTTCTACTTTAAGTGTTTGTTTGTTGCTAAATGAATTGCAGGGTCGTTCGCTGCAAAGAGAGTTCAAACTTCCCCTGGCTCCCAAACTTCCCCTTGGCTCCCGAGCAGCGAAGGAGCCTTGGGAAAGACAAGGGGGTCCTGGGAAACTGAAGTTCTCCAAAGGAGTTGACAGCAATTTCGGGGACGGCGTTTCTCCAAAAATGTGGTGGTGGTGGTGGGGCATATCTGTGGCCCTACACAAATCCAGAGCAGAGTCCCTAAGGCAGTTGGATGGCGCCTTGTCTGCTTCCTTCCGGCAACTTCTGCAGCCCAGTTGGTGCCCAATGTCTTGTTCTGCTTTCCTTTGGACCCCATCTTTGAAGCTGAGAGGGGGGGTCTTGTCATCTGAGCAGCCCCGGACCTCCAGATAAAGCAAGATTCTGGTCCTTATAATTTAAGGCCAAAGCAAGATGCCAATGCTGTCTACACAGACTGGCAGAGGTTGCCCAGGGTTTAAGGAGCGTCTCCACCCCCATCGTTCTGCCCGGACACTGAGATCCAGCACCGAGGGCCTTCTGGTGGTTCCCTCCCTGCGAGAAGTGAGATTACAAGGAACCAGGCAGAGGGCCTTCTCGGTGGTGGCGCCCTCCCTGTGGAACGCCCTTCCATCAGATGTCAAAGAGAAAAACAACTACCAGACTTTTAGGAGACATCTGAAGGCAGCTTTTAATGTTTAATAGATTATTGTATTTTAATGTTCTGTTGGAAGCCGCCCAAAGTGGCTGGGGAGACCCAGCCAGATGGTTGGGGTATAAAAAAATAAATTATTATTATTATTATTATTATTATTAGGCAGAAAGTCTTTCCCCAATGGTGAGGCTGAGTCTCAGGTGCAACACGGCGGCGGCTGCAACTGAAACGTTCATGGTTTTGGTGTCACTGCTGAAATTTGAGGCAACCTGCTTGAACCAGATGCCTTCTGCATGCCAAGCAAGTACTCCTCCCCTGAGCTGCAGTCCCTCCCAGTTTCCTTGGAACAAGCGGTTGCGTTGCACCCTGCGGATTTGCACACACATCAAAAAAAGGGGGGGAACCCCACATCTTTTCCTGTCAGCTCAGAGCGAGCAAATTGCCCCATCGGAAATTAGCTAAGAGCGGGAGCTGTCTTGGGCTGGGCGTGTGACTCTGCCGCCACCTTTGGAACGGATGCGCACGAACGCTCGGCTCACAAGATCCTGTCTCAACATCCAATAGTCTCTGTGACTCAGCGACAATTGGTATTGCTAACCATGGAAGAGAAAAATTACTCTCTGTCCCCACAATGGATGCCCCTCGGCTTGCTGTGTTGGGGGCAGGTCCGGAGGGAGGGAAGGAGGGAGAGGTCGGATCCACTGCTTTTTCCAGACTGAGTTTCTTTCCCCTGGGCCACTTCTGACACCGCCAGATTATGCAACGCACGGCCTGGGATGATCTCCTAGCCCAGTGCAAAACTGACAGCTGTTCCAACATCTCTGTGGCATTCCCTCTCAATATATTCCTCTATATGCAGTTTCACTTTCTATTCATTTCTCTCATTTCCCCAATCCCCATACGCTTCTACCGCAATTTTCAAAAAATAAGAAACGAAAGATCTTCGTGAAAATTCACCAGCGTTTTGTTGCACACGAACAGTTCTGCTGGCAGGTTGGGCTACTGTACACATTTTCACAATTTCCTCTAATGGGCTGCATGATATTCTCAGGGATATATGCATTTTGCCCACTCTCATCCCAATATATGCTATTTTTTGGGGGGGGGGCCGTGCTGACCAGTTGGGGAGCTGCATCGCAAAATTCGGGTGCAAATTCTGAAAGAGGGGAATCTAAAAAGAGACCTGCTAGATCCAGCATCCTTATCCTCACAGATGCCCTAAATGAGAAGCCCCACAAGGATGTCGGAGCCACCGCCTTCTCCCACTCTTGTTCTCTGCCACTCTAAGGTAGACTGCGTCTGTCCATGGAGGCTCCACATAGGAACCATAATGAAACTAAGGAGAGCCCCGCAAGCGGCTGGATCAGACCAAAGGGGGCACATCACAGCTCAGCATCCTGTCCTCACAGTGGCCAAAAAGATGGCTCTCCCCCCCCCCCCGGCATGTTGATCTTTATTATTTTAAAAAACATACGTTTATACAACATTTATACAACGCTCTCCGTTTTTCTTTTGTAACAAAAAAGAAAATGATGGCAACTGAAGCAAAAATACCTTGTATACCTCACAGTACACATGAGAATACAATTTATGAAAAAGAAAAGAAAAGGAGAAAGAGAAAAAATTAATATATATATATTAAAAAGAAGAAAAGGTGATTGAGGTTTTAAAAAGACTTCCAAACATTCTCATTGTACGTTATCTGTTAAATACACTTTTACCGCACAGTTACCTATTTCTTCTATTTATTTTTTAATCATATTTCTATGTAAATTGTCAGTTACCATTATATACTACAAGGCTCAGTCTAGGTCTGCCAGGAGATTGCCCTCTTTTAAGACCCACATGCCACCAGCAACGGAGGAACAGGGGAGGCAGGGCATAGCCACTGCGGCTAGTCACTGTGGATAGCCTTGATCCTTCGTGCATAATAATAATAATAATAATAATAATAATAATAATAATAATAATAATTCCACAGGGCGGGTGCCACTACCGAGAAGGCCCTCTGCCTGGTTCCCTGCAACTTGGCTTCTCGCAGCGAGGGAACCGCCAGAAGGCCCTCGGCGCTGGACCTCAGTGTCCGGGCAGAACGATGGGGGGGGGAGACGCTCCTTCAGGTATACTGGTCTGATCCTTTTTAAAAGCTCTCCGAGTTGCTGGGTGACCCTTCTTCCTGTGGCAGTGAGTTCCGCAGCTCCGCGATGCGATGCACAAATAAGAACAGCTGCTCTTTTTGCTTTTTGCTTTCGGAAGACAGCTGCCTTCTGCTTTTCCGCAAAGAAGCGAGGAGCACAAACGAGATCCCTGTCGCTCATTTAAAAACCGCAGGCGAAATCTCGTTTCTCCCTCAGCTTCTTCTGCAAAAGCCAGCACCTCCACAGCCGCCGCAGCCCAAATTGCTGATAGTCAGCGTTTTAGGAGAGTTTGCATTCGGATTCTTCTCTTGGGTTGACCTCTGGGTTGGAGGGAAGTCTTCTGGAGGAAGTCTGGACATCCTGCTTCGGAGGGAGGGTTTGCTGACACCTCTCTTCCACTTTCTAAATCAGGTTCTCGCAAAACTTGCCCCCCCAGCTGTTTTCTGACTACAATTCCCATCATCCCTGACCGCTGGTCCTGCTAGCTAGGGAGGACGGGAGTTGTAGTCCCAACAAAAGCTGAAGGCTTTCTACCCAGCCAGATGGGCGGGGTATAAATAAATTATTATTATTATTATTATTATTATTATTATTATTATTATTATTATTATTATTATCTTTTTTAAAAAAACAAAAAACCTCTATAATACCCGTTACATCACAAGTGTTATTACAATCCTGCCAAAGTAATCCTGCCTAAATAAATAAATAAATAAATCCCCATTCTTCCTTAAAGTTTTCAGGAACCAGGAAGGAACCAGGAAGGTGATATGATAGCCATGTTCAAATATATTAAAGGATGTCATATAGAGGAGGGAGAAAGGTTGTTTTCTGCTGCTCCAGAGAAGCGGACATGGAGCGATGGATTCAAACTACAAGAAAGAAGATTCCACCTAAACATTAGGAAGAACTTCCTGACAGTAAGAGCTGTTCGACAGTGGAATTTGCTGCCAAGGAGTGGCTTGACAGCCATATGTCAGGAATGCTTTGATGGTGTTTCCTGCTTGGCAGGGGGTTGGACTGGATGGCCCTTGTGGTCCCTTCCAACTCTATGATTCTATAATTCTATGATTCTAAGGCCAAAATGAAATCATTTTTAAAAGAAAAAGCTTACCTGCTTGTTGACGGCTTGCTGGCCCGCCGTTTGCCTTGCCTGGCTCCGGCTCCGTGGTCGATGTTTTCGTAGTTGGCGTGGCAGCTGTGGCTTGCGTCGCCCTGCGGACCGGCGTGGCTGATGTACCGCGGCTGCCCGTGGACCCCCTCCGAGGCAGTGGAGCCCCTCTTGTCGTGGCTGATGGCAGCCGTCACCTTCCTCCGGATCAGGAAACACACCAGTCCAGCCAGGAGGACCACAACCACAATGGGCACCACGATGGCAGCATAGAGCGAACCGGGCATGCCTTGGCATTGCTGGGCGTGGAAGTCGGTCACATTTTGGGCCCGGCCTTCCAAGGTGAAGCACAGGCACTCGGTGTCGGCGGAGCAGTTTTGGCAATAAGGCAGGACGCTCCCGGCCACGGGGCACTGGCAATCCACGGCAAGTTTCTCCAGGCAGCCGTGGAACGCCCCGGCTGGCACCGAGCGGAGGGTGTTGTTCTCCAGCCACAGCTCCTTCAGCCCGGAGGCATTGGCAAAGAACTGGGGAGGCAGCTCCCGCAGGCCGATGTCCGACAGGTGGAGCTTCCTCACCTTGGCGGCACGGCTCAGGAAACTGTCCGGCAAGCTTCGGAGGTCGTTCCGGGACAAGTCCAGCTCTTCCACCTGGGGCCCCAAGGTGGTATCGTCCGGGATTTTAGGGACCCCACAGCCAGCGAGTGCCAGCTTTTCCGCAGAGTCCCGGAAGAAACGGGCCAGAGCCTCCGGGGGGTGGGTTTGGTTGTACAGAGGGCACTTGGGGTATACGGGCCGGCCAAGGAGGCAGAAGACTGCGGTCGCCAGGAGTCTCCACATCCTGCGGAGACACAAGTTGGAAAGCGGGAGGCGGCCGCGGTGAATGTGGGGAAGGAAAGGTAGGCAGGGGGGCCCATTGGCAGTGAAGACCCCTTCCCATCGGGTACGCAGGCTGAGACCCTCCCTGCTACAGACTGCCTCGCCAGAGTGGTGCATGCTCTGGTTATCTCCCGCTTGGACTACTGCAATGCGCTCTCCGTGGGGCTACCTTTGAAGGTGACCCGGAAACTACAACTAATCCAGAATGCGGCAGCTAGACTGGTGACTGGGAGCGGTGACTGGGAGACCACATAACACCGGTCCTGAAAGACCTACATTGGCTCCCAGGACGTTTTTGAGCACAATTCAAAGTGTTGGTGCTGACCTTGAAAGCCCTAAACGGCCTCAGTCCAGTAGACCTGAAGGAGCGTCTCCACCCCCATCATTCAGGCCGGACACTGAGATCCAGCACCGAGGGCCTTCTGGTGGTTCCCTCACTGCGAGAAGGAAAGCTACAGGGAACCAGGCAGAGGGACTTCTCGGTAGTGGCACCCGCCCTTTGGAACACCCTCCCATCAGATGTCAAAGACATAAATAACTACCTGACATTTAGAAGACACCTGAAGGCAGTTCAGGGAAGTTTTTAATGTGTATCATTTTAATGTATTTTAAATCTTTGTTGGAAGCTGCCCAGAGTGACTGGCGAAACCCAGTCAGATGGGCGGGGTACAAATAAATTATTATTATTATTATTATTATTATTATTATTATTATTATTATTATTATTATTATTATTCCCACCATTCCCTGATCAGGCCCAAGCGTGGAGCCAATTTGGGTCAGTTCCTGCTTCACACATCTTAGCTGAATCATGGAATTGTGGCATTGGAAGCGACCACTAGTCGTCCAACCCCCTTTTTGCCCAACGTGGGACTCGAACCCACGACCCTAAGAGTAATACTTGCACAGGACCAGGGGAACTGCAATAATGTCAGACTCCCAGAAGCCTTTTTAAAAATGTTTTTTCATTGTCCTATGTTGAAAGATTTTTTGGCAGAAGGTAACCGAAACCACCCACAGAACCATACAGAACAACCTTACATTTACAAAGCAAAATATCCACTTGAATTATGTGCCTAGCATGTGGAACCTTACAAAAAGGACAATACAAATGGACTCTCCATGTCCTTAACCCAGGCATAGGCAACCTTCGGCCCTCCAGATGCTTTGGGACTACAACTCCCATGATCCCTAGCTAACAGGGCCAGTTGTCAGGGATGATGGGAATGGTAGTCCGAAACAGCTGGAGGGCCGAAGTTTGGGGGTGCCTGCCTTAACCACGGCAAAAAGGCTGATACTGTACTGTTGAATTGGGGAAATAAAAATAATCGAAGCATTATACAAACTCGCAATATAGGAACAACATATTAACGCCAGACTTGCCATGGACAAATTCAACGATATTTGGAATCCATTCTTACAAATCCTGTAATAGGTTAACATCTGGTGAAGTGCAATTAACAGCCTTGTAAAATAATTTTTTTTTTACAATGGAAGTAAAAGTCGCGCTCTCTGTTCTGCCTTGGTCAGACGACACCTGGAATACTGTGCCGAGTTCTGGGTGCCCCATTTTAAGAAGGATACGGACAAGCAGAAAAGTGTGCAGAGGAGGGCGGCCAAGGGTCTGGAAACCAAGCCTGATGAAGAACGGTTGAAGGAGCTGGGTATGTTTCGCCCGGGAAAGAGGAGATATGAGAGCCCTTTTCAAACATCTCAAGGGCTTTTCACACGGAAGAGGGAGCAAGCTTGTTTTCTCCTGCTCTGGAGGGCAGGACTCGAACCCACAGCTTCAAGTTACAAGAGAGGCGATTCCGGCTCAACACCAGGAAGAACCTTCTGACGTGAAGAGTCATTCAGTGGTGGTGGGACGGTCTCCCTCGGGAGGTGGTGGACTCTCCTTCCTTGGAGGTTTCTAAGCAGAGGCTGGATGGCCGTCTGCCAAGAATCCTTTTAAGCTGAGATTCCTGCACTGCAGCAAACTGGAGTCCCAACCAGCTATACAATTCTATGATTCCATGGTTATTCGTGAGGACTAGGGCCTTGAGATGCCTTCACGGGAAGGATCATAGCTCATCCTTTGCACGTGGGAAGTCCTGGGTGCGAATCCTGACATTTATAGGTAGGGCTGGGGTTGCCCATCCACCTCCGCCAAGCCAGGGAACCCGGGAGAGCAGCTGCTGCCGGCCTGTGCCGACAACGCTGAGCCAAATGGTCCGACTCAATAGCTCACATGTCGACAGTTTCAGCACTGATACCCACCCCCTTGAGGGCAGAGAGGCCCTCAATACTGCGATTAGCACCCCCTCACCCACCCCACCCCACCCACCCACCCCCCATCCCTACCTGCAGAGCGGGTGCTTCTCGCAGAGATCTCGGGACGTCTGCCTTCTACCTTGGGACTCTTGACTTTGCTTGTGGGGAGGGGAAAAGGGGAAGCTCAACTTCCCTCTTTGTGGGGCAGGGGGGGGCAGGAGGCAGGAGAGGAAATAGTAGCAGAAAGGAAAGTTTGCTCCGGGGAAACCTGGCCTTGCTCAACCCGCCAAGGCGCCAAGCCAGGACCGGCAGCATTCAGATGCCCTCCAAGAATTGTGGGGTTTCGGTTTCGGGGCTCTGAGCCTGGGAAAGGGAGCTTGCCAGGGGTGAGTCAGAGTCAGGCCAGGACAGGCGGGCATCATAACAGAACCCAAAGGACCACCCCCAAGGGTGAGAGCTGGTGGTCCAAGAGGCGGAACCAGCCATATAAAGGGGTGGAGCTGAGGCGGAACCTGGTGGGTGGTGGGGCGGGGCTAGGAAGCTGGAGGGGCGGGGCCAGGGCAGAACTTGGTGGGTTGCGGGGCGGGGCCAAGGCGGGAGCTGGTGAATAAGGGGTGGAGCTAAGGTGGAACTTGGTGGGTTGAGGGCCAGGACCGTGGTGGGAGCTGGCAGCAGGAGGGGCGGGGCTAAGACAGAACCTGGTGGGTGCAGGGGCGGGGCCAGGAGGCTGGAGGGGCGGGGCCAAGCAGAGCCAGATGGGGCCAAGGTGGGAGGTGGCGGGCCAAGAGGCGGAGCCAAGAGGCAGAACCTGGTGGATAAGGGGTGGAGCTAAGGTGGAACCTGGTGGGTGGAGGGGTGTGGCCAGGAGGCTGGAGGGGCGGGGCCAAGGCAGAACTTGGTGGGTTGAGGGGCGGGGCCAAGGTGGGAGCTGGTGAATAAGGGGTGGAGCTAAGGTGCAACTTGGTGGGTTGAGGGCCAGGACCGTGGTGGGAGCTTGCAGCAGGAGGGGCGGGGCTAAGTCACAACGTGGTGGGTGCAGGGGTGGGGCCAGGAGGCTGGAGGGGAGGGGCTAAGGCCCAACATGGTGGGTGGAAGCAGCTTAGTCATGCTGGCCACATGACCCGGAAGCTGTATACCGGCTCCCTCGGCCAGTAAAGCGAGGTGAGCGCCGCAACCCCAGAGTCGTCCGCAACTGGACTTAACGGTCAAGGGTACCTTTACCTTTACCTAGGCTTGCTAAGATGTACAAGGCTGAATCGGATAAGTGCTGGAGATGCCAAGAGGCGGAGTGAACGTTCTTTCATATGTGGTGGACTTGCAAAAGGGTAAAAGAATATTGGGAAATGATCCATAATGAATTGAAAAGAATGTTTAAAAGTACTTTCGCCAAAAAACAAGAGTCCTTTCTACTGGGGATAATTCAGACTGACATTCCCAGGTGTCAAAAAAGGTTATTGATATATGGCACTACTGCGGCCCAGGTTTTGTTAGCCCAAAAATGGAAAACAAGTGAGGTCCCAATTAAAAAAGAATAGCAACTTAAGCTGATGGAATACACGCATGGACTTAAATATAGAATAAGAGAACAAGAAGAACATACGTTTAGAGAAGATTGGAAAATGTTTATTCAATATGATGGGCTTGAGGGCACCCTGAGCAAGTTTGCAGATGACACCAAATTGGGAGGGGTGGCTAATACCCCAGAGGACAGGATCACACTTCAGAATGACCTTAACAGATTAGACAACTGGGCCAAAGCAAACAAGATGAATTTTAACAAGGAGAAATATAAAGTACTACACTTGGGCAAAAAAAATGAAAGGTACAAATACAGGATGGGAGACACCTGGCTTGAGAGCAGTACATGTGAAAAGGATCTAGGAGTCTTTGTAGACCACAAACTTGACATGAGTCAATAGTGTGATGCAGCAGCTTAAAAAGCCAATGCAATTCTGGGCTGCATCAATAGGAGTATAGCATCTAGATCAAGGGAAGTAATAGTACCACTGTATTCTGCTCTGGTCAGACCTCACCTGGAGTACTGTGTCCAGTTCTGGGCACCACAGTTCAAGAAGGATACTGACAAGCTGGAACGTGTCCAGAAGAGGGCAACCAAAATGGTCAAAGGCCTGGAAACGATGCCTTATGAGGAACGGCTTAGGGAGCTGGGTATGTTTAGCCTGGAGAAGAGAAGGTTAAGGGGCGATATGATAGCCATGTTCAAATATATAAAAGGATGTCATATAGAGGAGGGAGAAAGGTTGTTTTCTGCTGTTCCAGAGAAGCAGACACGGAGCAATGGACTCAAACTACAAGAAAGAAGATTCCACCTAAACATTAGGAAGAACTTCCTGACAGCAAGAGTTGTTCGGCAGTGGAACTTGCTGCCAAGGAGTGTGGTGGAGTCTCCTCCTTTGGAGGTCTTTAAGCAGAGGCTTGACAGCCATATGTCAAGAATGCTTTGATTGTGTTTCCTGCTTGGCAGGGGGTTGGACTGGATGGCCCTTGTGGTCTCTCCCAACTCTATGATTCTATATGAGAAATAAATGTATACAACTGAAAATGCTGGCAGCATGAAGAGAAATTCAACAGTGTAAACAAGTTTTGATTGATGCAATAATGGAATAATGAATGGTATAGTTCTTGTAAAATATGCAGGGATATACAATTTGTGAAATGAACCATGGAAAGAGAAGAATAGAAGTCAATGGTATCTTGAGGATGTAAAAATGCGTATTTTAAATTGTAAAACAGAAAATTTAATAAAATATATATATACAAAAAAGAGATGGCATAAAGGACATCGGTTCCCGAGATCAGGGAACCGTTTCCTTCGTTTCGATCCAAGTGGACGCCATTTGGAACCAAAATGGCAGACTGGGTCGACCGAAACAGATTTTAACCGCTGGTTTAAAAATTGTGTGAACTTTCTTCTTCTTCGAATTCCTAAGAATCGGGGGCACTTTCTGCATTGCCGAGGACTGGACAAAATTGCCCTTGAGGTCCCTTCGAACTCTACAATTCTGTGAGAGAGTTTATGAGAAAGTGAAGGAGGCAAAAGCTGGATATTGAGGCTGCGATGTCTCCCGTAACTATTTATATTTATTTGTCATATCTGCCTGTCCTCCAGCATTTAACCATTGGAGTTACGTTCCTCTTTTGCAAACCTTCTGAGTTTTGCATTTGGTTTGACCACATTCCTCCGAGGCTGCACACAGGAAAGGTTACTTCCTTTTATGGGGACACCCCTCCCCGGTTCCCGGAAAGCCCTGGCGGGGGAAAAAAAACAGATGCATCATCTACGGATGAAGCTCACATCAGAGCCCTCAGAAACAGTCTCAGAAGCCTGGTCTCATTTTACCGCTTGCCAAAGCCATTCGCAGCTGGAAAAAGGAGACTCTAGGCTTTCAGTTTCGAGAGTTGAGTTGGACAAAGCTGCTGTTTCTGCGCTGCGTCCTTTGAACCAGTGCCAGATATACGTGTAAGCTAAACAAGCTATAGCTTAGGGCCCCACTCTCTTGGGGGCCCCAAAAAAATTTAAAGGGAAAAACAAAATGGATGTACATTTCCAAAATATAAGATAAAAAAACAAATAAAATAAAACCTACATACGGCAACAGTGTTTTGTGTTGTGTACCGTAGGCTCCTAGGATGTAAGTCATGGGCCCCGCCTGCTAGCCTGCTCCTTAAAATATCACGGTTTTGCTCCTTTCTATATATAGGGACCCAGGTGGCGCTGTGGTTAAACCACTGAGCCTAGGGCTTGCTGATCAGAAGGTCGGCGGTTCGAATCCCTGTGACGGGGTGAGCTCCCGTTGCTTGGTCCCAGCTCCTGCCAACCTAGCAGTTTGAAAGGACATCAAAATGCAAGTAGATAAATAGTAACCGCTATAGCGGGAAGGTAAGCGTGCTTTTGAACTGCTAGGTTGGCAGGAGCTGGGACAGAGCAATGGAAGCTCATCCCGTCGCGGGGATTCAATTCACCAACCTTCTGAAGGTGTGGCTTCTGATTGGTGCAGACCAGGCATCCCCAAACTGTGGCCCTCTAGATGTTTTGGCCTACAACTCCCATGATTCCTAGCTAACAGGACCAGTGGTCAGGGAAGATGGGAATTGTAGTCCAAAACATCTGGAGGGCCGAAGTTTGGGGATGCCTGGTGCAGACAATGGCTGACAGCCGTATCGGACATTCGGCTTCCGAAAATTGTTCAAAAACCAGAACACTAACTTCTGGGTTTTCAGCATTTTAGTACCAAGGCACTTGAGAACCAAGGTACCACTGTATTTTAAATTGTTGCAGCTGACCCCGGGACCTTATAGGGAAAGACATGTAATAAAGCAATTAAAAAAAAATCAAGGACAAGCAAACACTGAAATTTCTCCTAAGGAAAAGTGGAGGTTGGAAATTCTGGTTTGGGGGACACATTTAGCTCTCGTTGCAGCTAACTTCTCTTTCTTCTGTCATTGCTTTGAGCTTTGGGGGCCATTTTGCAGATTAAGGGAAGTTGGAGCTGAGCTATGCCAGGAAATTGGCAGCAAAGCAGCCTCCTCAAATGCAAAAAGGGCAGAAGCAGGAAAAGCCGGCCTTCGCAATCTTTGCAAGACCTCCAGTTGGAGGGGTCTGACGGCCCCGATTTGGCAAGGTTTATCTGCCTCATGTTCGAAAAGGTGAAAGAGAAACTTCGGTGAAACAACTCACTGAGTGGCCGCTGAGCTTTGATTTGCCAGGACTCTCCTTCCCTGGTGGTTCACGAGCTCCGTGGCAGCGACGATGCAGCAGCTCAGGTCTTGCAAAGGCAGCTGCTTTGTCCTAGCAACTCAGGTCTTGCAAAGCTTATATGTAGGGCTGCCTCTGAAGACGGTTCGGAAACCTCAGCTGGTGCAGAATTCAGCAGCCAGGTTGCTCACCGGCCGGCAAGACGGTTTGAGCATATTACACCGATCCCGGTCCGACTGCACTGGCTACCAAATAGTTTCCGGGCCCAATTCAAAGTGCTGGTTCTGACCTGTAGAGCCTTAAACGGCTCAGGACCGCAATACCTCAAGGACCGCCTCTTTCCATATGAACCTACCCGGACCCTGAGATCATCTCCGAGGCCCTCCTTTGTGTGCCTCCTCCTCAAGAGGTCCGGAGGGTGGCAACACGAGAACGGAGCCTTTTCTGTGGGGCTCCCCTTCTGCGGAATGCTCTCCCCAGGGAAGTTTGCCTGGTGCCTTCATTGTACACCTTTGGGTGCCAGGAAAAAATGTTCCTTTTTAACCAGGCCTTTGTTACACCCTATGCCCTTTTAAAATGTGTGTTTTCCTGGGGGAAGGGTATTGGGTTGTTGTTTTTCTTTTTGTTAGGTATTTTCTGGTTTTATATCTTGATTTTATTCTATGAACTGCCCTGAGACCTGGCCTGGGTATAGAGCGGTATATGAATTCAACAAATAAATAAATAAATAATGCTTGACAGTTCGGGATTGATGAAAGTTTGGAAGATAAGGGCAGCAAAAAAAAAGGCCAATACTATTCTAGGCTGTATCAACAGACGTCTAGGGAAGTCAGAGTCCTGTTGTCTTCTGCTTTGGTCAGACCACACCTCCTGGAGTCCTGTGTCCAGTTCTGGGCACCACAGTTTAAGAAGGATGTTGACAAGCTGGAACATGCATTGAGAAAGGCAACCAAAATGATCAAACAGAGCCTTATGAAGAGCGGTTGAAGGAGCTGTGTATGTCTAGCCTGGAAAAGCGGAGACTGAGAGGAGATAGGAGAGCCATCTTCCCATATCTCAAGGGCTTTCACACGGAAGAGGGAACGAGCTTGTTTTCTCCTGCTCTGGAGGGTATGACTTGAACCAGTGGCTTCTGAGTTACAAGAGACTTTGTTGTTTAGTCGTTTAGTCGTGTCCGACTCTTCGTGACCCCATGGACCATAGCACGCCAGGCACTCCTGTCTTCCACTGCCTCCCGCAGTTTGGTCAAACTCATGTTCGTAGCTTCAAGAACACTGTCCAACCATCTCATCCTCTGACGTCCCCTTCTCCTAGTGCCCTCAATCTTTCCCAACATCAGGGTCTTTTCCAAGGATTCTTCTCTTCTCATGAGGTGGCCAAAGTATTGGAGCCTCAGCTTCACGATCTGTCCTTCCAGGGAGCACTCAGTACAAGAGTCTAAACATCAGCAATAACTTTTCTGATGTTAAGAGCTGTCCGGCAGTGGAACAGTCTCCCTCGGGAAGTGGCTGGATGTTTTTAAGTAAAGGTTGGGTGGCTATCTGTCATGGATGCTTGAACTGAGATTCTTCATTGCAGGGGGTTGGGCTAGATGACCGCTGGGTGTCCTTTCCAACTCTACAATTATACGGTTCTGGTGTATGCTGTCAAATGCCAACAGTGCCCTTCAGCTCTCTATATTGGACAAACAGGCCAAACCCTACGCCGAAGGATAAATGGACATAAATCTGACATCAGGAACCACAAGACAGAGAAACCAGTAGGAGAACACTTCAATCTCCCAGGACATTCTATACAAGATCTCAAAGCAGCTGTTTTATTACAGAAAATTTTCAGGAACAGACTGGAAAGAGGAGTTGCTGAATTGCAACTCATTAGCAAGCTTTAAACCATGGAGCCACCTGGAATGAACAGAGACATGGGATTCTTATCTCATTTTACATGATCAAGCTTTCCTTAGCACCTCAGCCCTTGCTCCCCCCCCCCCCGCAAGACCAATTGCAGTCATTAACAGTCGTTAACAGTCATCTGCAGGTTTACCACTTCTATCAGCCCATCACCCATTCCCATCACCCCCACCCTCTGAATATACATACGGGTCTGGTGGCTTCTGTTTCAGTGTATCTGACGAAGTGTCCATGCACACGAAAGCTCATACCAAAATTAAAACTTAGTTGGTCTTGAAGGTGCTACTGAAGGAATTTTTTTTATTTTGGTTCTGGGATGAAAACCTTTCCCCCATCCATCGCTAGCACTGGGACGCCACCTAGTGGCCTTTGCCAAAAGTGCAAACATCAGCCAGAGTTGGGTTTGTCTCCATCCATCCAGTGCTATACTGTATGGTTTTTATTCCCAGGTATATGAGCAGAGCAGGGCTGCAGCTCAGAACACCTGCTTTGCATGCAGAAGGGTTAAATCCCTGTCATCTCTATGTAGCGCTGGGAAAGACTCTTTGCCTGAACTCCTGCACAGCTGCTTCCAGTCAGTATGGATAGAGATAGATAGATAGATAGATAGATGGATAGATAGATAGATAGAGAGAGAGAGAGATACTTTATTGTCATTGCACATAATACAATGAAATTGAATGCCATCCCATAAAAAAAACACAATAGCCACACACACACTCACACACCCATCACAACTCCCCAAGATAATATTATTTAGTTACAGCATTTAAGATGGTTATAGCTCCTGGATAGAAACTGTTTTTTAATCTCTTTTGGAGCGTGTCCAGAAGAAGGCAACCAAAATGGTCAAAGGCCTGGAAACGATGCCTTATGAGGAACGGCTTAGGGAGCTGGGTATGTTTAGCCTGGAGAAGAGAAGGTTAAGGGGTGATATGATAGCCATGTTCAAATATATAAAAGGGTGTCATATAGAGGAGGGTGAAAGGTTGTTTTCTGCTGCTCCAGAGAAGCGGACACGGAGCAATGGATTCAAACTACAAGAAAGAAGATTCCACCTCAACATTAGGAAGAACTTCCTGACAGTAAGAGCTGTTCGGCAGTGGAATTTGCTACCAAGGAGTGTTGTGGAGTCTCCTTCTTTGAAGGTCTTTAAGCAGAGGCTTGACTGCCATCTGTCAGGAATGCTTTGATGAGGAATGCTTTGATGGTGTTTTCTGCTTGGCAGGGGGTTGGACTGGATGGCCCTTGTGGTCTCTTCCACCTATATGATTCTATGATTCTATTATTCTAATCTATTCGTTCTTGATTTAATTGTTCTGTATCTCTTGCCCGAAGGCAACGGTGCAAAAAGACTATATCCAGGATGAGATGAATCCTGTAAAATATTACTTGCTTTTTTTTAAGGCAACGGGAGTTGTATAGTTCTTCCAGAGATGGGAGAGGATGGCCGATAATCTTTTGGGCTGTGGTTATGACTTTCTGGAGCACTTTCCTGTCCATGACTGTGCAGCTGGAAAACCAAGCACAGATACACTATGTAAGAATGCTCTCTATGGAGCCTCGGTAGATAGAAGGACACCAGCAGTCTCTCACTCAGCTTGTTCTTTTGTCTGAGGAAATATATTCTCTGCTGGGCCTTCTTCACCAGAGCAGTGGTATTCGCCCTCCAGGTCATACGCTGCTCGATGGTAACACCCAAGAACTTAAATGTTTAGGGAAGTTTTTAATGTTTGAGGCTGTACTGTTTTTAATATTCGGTTGGAAGCCGCCCAGAGTGGCTGGGGAAACCCAGCCAGATGGGCGGGGTATAAATAATAAATTATTATTATTATTATTATTATTATTATTATTATTATTATTATTATACAGCCACCCTCTCCACCTGGTCCCCCCCAATATACAGGGGCTGAATGCCCACCTTTTTCTTCCTGTAGTCCACCACCAGTTCCTTGGTCTTGGCAATATTAAGGACCAGATTATTATCTCCACACCAAACACAGAGCCAAGCCTGAGGTTAGGTGGACTAATAATAATAGTAATAATGATAATGCTATTACTTACACCCCGCCCATCTGACTGGGCCTCCCTAGTCACTCTGGGTGGTTTCCAACAGGATATTAAAAACACAATAAAAGATCAAACTTTAAAAACTTCCTTAAACAGGGCTGCCTTTAGATGTCTTCAGGCGCCACCACCGAGAAGGCCCTCTGCCTGGTTCCTTGCAACCTCACATCTAAAGGCAGCCCTGGACAGTGGTACCTTGGTTCTCAAACTTAATCCGCTCCAGAAGTCTGTTTCAAAACCAAAGCGTTCCCAAACCAGGGCACGTTTTCCCATAGAAAGTAATGCAAAACGGATTAAGACAGACTTTTAAAAAACAACCCCAAAAGAGCAATTTAACATGAATTTTAGTATCCATTGAGACCATTGATTCATAAAATGAAAGCAATAATCATTGTACTGCGCTATAAAAAAAAAGACAGTATTGTAGATGATAAAAATTAAAATATTTTTTTCCTTACCTGCACTGATGATAGCCATTGTTTGGATGGGGGGCTTTTATCCATTTCCACAGTCACACAATCAGTAGCTGAACGTGGTTCCACACAGTCACAAAAACAAATCAACCGAAAATGCCACAGAAATGCAAAAAAATAAATAAATACCGTAGCAAAAACAAAAGCGCCAAACTCAATCCATTCCAGAGGTCCGTTCGACTTCTGAAATGTTCTAAAACCAAGGCGCCGCTTCTGATTGGTGCAGGTGCCCCGGAAACAATAGCCGACAGCTGCATCGGACGTTCGGCTTCAAAAAATTGTTTGAAAACTGGAACACTTACTTCCGGGTTTTCGGCGTTGGAGAACCTAGGCGTTGGAGAACTAAGGTACCACTGTACAGTATTATTGTTATGGTTCCACTGTATAGGGAAGCTTTTCAATGTTTGATGTTTTTTATAAGTACTGGAAAGTGCAAGAGTAGCTGGGGCAACCCAGCCGGGTACAAATATTATGATTATGATTATGATTATTACCATATTTACTCAAACATAATGCTTACCTTTTTTTTGCCAAATCACGTCACAAAAAATAGGGCGCACATTCAATTCGATTGCAGGCTGGAAAAACAACTCTGACACAACACATACTTTTCAAGTTTCAAAGTTTTTAAAAATGAGGTGTGAGTTAGATTCGATGGCACAATAATAGATTCGTGTAAATATATTAATATTAATGGTTGTGATCCTTGGCCCTATGTCCCTGTGGGTGCCACACAGCAGCATGTTGAAATTTGTGGGAATTATAGGGACAGAACTACCTAAACTGTAATAGGTAAAGGTAAAGGGACCCCTGACCATTAGGTCCAGTCGTGACCGACTCTGGGGTTGTGCGCTCATCTCGCATTATTGGCCGAGGGAGCCGGCGCATAGCTTCCAGGTCATGTGGCCAGCATGACAAAGCCACTTCTGGCAAACCAGAGCAGCACATGGAAACGCCGTTTACCTTCCCGCTGTAGCGGTTCCTATTTATCTACTTGCATTTTGACGTGCTTTCGAATTGCTAGGTTGGCAGGAGCTGGGACCAAGCAACGGGAGCTCACCCCGTCACAGGGATTTGAACCGCCAACCTTCTGATCAGCAAGCCCTAGGCTCAGTGGTTTAACCACAGCGCCACCTGGGTGATGGCAAAACTCGGCCCTCTAGCTGTTTTGGGACTACAACTCCCATCATCCCTGACCACTGGTCCTGTTAGCTAAGGATGATGGGAGTTGTAGTCCCAAAACAGCTGGAGGCCCAAGTTTGGCCATCAGTGGTATAGAAGCTTATTTATGTATGCTACTACAGCGGCAAGAATTTTACTATGGTGCTGGAGGAGACTCTTGAGAGTCCCATGGACTGCAAGACGATCAAATCTATCCATTCTTAAGGAAATCAGCCCTGAGTGCTCACTGGAAGGACAGATCGTGAAGCTGAGGCTCCAATACTTTGGCCACCTCATGAGAAGAGAAGAATCCTTGGAAAAGTCCCTGATGTTGGGAAAGATTGAGGGCACAAGGAGAAGGGGACGACAGAGAACGAGATGGTTGGACAGTGTTCTTGAAGCTACGAACATGAGTTTGACCAAACTGCGGGAGGCAGTGCAAGACAGGAGTGCCTGGCGTGCTCTGGTCCATGCGGTCACGAAGAGTCGGACACGACTAAACGACTAAACAACAACAACAGACTGGAAAAAAGAAAAAAGTCCCCGCAAAGGGAAAAAACAGATGCAGAAACCTTATGGAATATGCAGAAATGGCGAGACTTACCAGAAGAAAAAGAAATCAAGACAACAAACTTTTTATAAAAGAATGTTTATTGAATATTTACAGACAAACTGTAAACATATAAGAATACTGGCAGGGCTAGTGTACTGCAGTTTCATAAGAGAATATATTTGAAGTAGTCAAATAAATAAGCAAATTTTGTGAATTTGGAATATGCAGAAGATATTAAAAATAAATTTAGGGAACCGCAGAAAGAGGGGGAAGGAAGTCAAGTTTTGATATGTTAAAATGATGGAACATTTGTTGTTGTTGTTGTTTAGTCGTTTAGTCGTGTCCGACTCTTCGTGACCCCATGGACCATAGCACGCCAGGCACTCCTGTCTTGCACTGCCTCCCGCAGTTTGGTCAAACTCATGTTCGTAGCTTCGAGAACACTGTCCAACCATCTTGTCCTCTGTCATCCCCTTCTCCTTGTGCCCTCCATCTTTCCCAGCATCAAGGTCTTTTCCAAGGATTCTTCTCTTCTCATGAGGTGGCCAAAGTATTGGAGCCTCAGCTTCACGATCTGTCCTTCCAGGGAGCACTCAGGGCTGATTTCCTTAAGAATGGATAGGTTTGATCTTCTAGCAGTCCATGGGACTCTCAAGAGTCTCCTCCAGCACCATAATTCAAAAGCATCAATTCTTCGGCGATCAGCCTTCTTTATGGTCCAGCTCTCACTTCCATATATCACTACTGGGAAAACCATAGCTTTAACTATACGGACCTTTGTCGGCAAGGTGATGTCTCTGCTTTTTAAGATGCTGTCTAGGTTTGTCATTGCTTTTCTCCCAAGAAGCAGGCGTCTTTTAATTTCGTGACTGCTGTCACCATCTGCAGTGATCAAGGAGCCCAAGAAAGTAAAATCTCTCACTGCCTCCATTTCTTCCCCTTCTATTTGCCAGGAGGTGATGGGACCAGTGGCCATGATCTTGGTTTTTTTGATGTTGAGCTTCAGACCATATTTTGCGCTCTCCTCTTTCACCCTCATTAAAAGGTTCTTTAATTCCTCCTCACTTTCTGCCATCAAGGTTGTGTCATCTGCATATCTGAGGTTGTTGATATTTCTTCCGGCAATCTTAATTCCGGCTTGGGATTCATCTAGTCCAGCCTTTCGCATGATGAATTCTGCATATAAGTTAAATAAGCAGGGAGACAATATACAACCTTGTCGTACTCCTTTCCCAATTTTGAACCAATCAGTTGTTCCATATCCAGTTCTAACTGTAGCTTCTTGTCCCACATAGAGATTTCTCAGGAGACAGATGAGGTGATCAGGCACTCCCATTTCTTTAAGAACTTGCCATAGTTTGCTGTGGTCGACACAGTCAAAGGCTTTTGCATAGTCAATGAAGCAGAAGTAGACGTTTTTCTGGAACTCTCTAGCTTTCTCCATAATCCAGCGCATGTTTGCTATTTGGTCTCTGGTTCCTCTGCCCTTTCGAAATCCAGCTTGCACTTCTGGGAGTTCTCGATCCACATACTGCCTAAGTCTGCCTTGTAGAATTTTAAGCATAACCTTGCTAGCGTGTGAAATGAGCGCAATTGTGCGGTAGTTGGAGCATTCTTTGGCACTGCCCTTCTTTGGAATTGGGATGTAGACTGATCTTCTCCAATCCTCTGGCCATTGCTGAGTTTTCCAAACTTGCTGGCATATTGGGTGTAGCACCTTAACAGCATCATCTTTTAAGATTTTAAATAGTTCAGCTGGAATATCATCACTTCCACTGGCCTTGTTATTAGCAGTGCTTTCTAAGGCCCATTTGACTTCACTCTCCAAGATGTCTGGCTCAAGGTCAGCAACCACACTACCTGGGGTGTACGAGACCTCCATATCTTTCTGGTATAATTCCTCTGTGTATTCTTGCCACCTCTTCTTGATGTCTTCTGCTTCTGTTAGGTCCTTACCACTTTTGTCCTTGATTATGGTAATCTTTGTACGAAATGCTCCTTTCATATCTCCAATTTTCTTGAACAGATCTCTGGTTTTCCCCATTCTATTGTTTTCCTCTATTTCTTTGCATTGCTCATTTAAGAAGACCCTCTTGTCTCTCCTTGCTGTTTTTTGGAAATCTGCATTCAGTTTCCTGTATCTTTCCCTATCTCCCTTGCATTTTGCTTGCCTCCTCTCCTCCGCTATTTGTAAGGCCTCGTTGGATAGCCATTTTGCTTTCTTGCATTTCCTTTTCCTTGGGATGGTTTTCGTTGCTGCCTCCTGTATAATGTTACGAGCCTCCATCCATAGTTCTTCAGGCACTCTGTCCACCAAATCTAAATCCTTAAACCTGTTCCTCACTTCCACTGTGTATTCATAAGGGATTTGATCCAGATTGTATCTTACTGGCCCAGTGGTTTTTCCTACTTTCTTCAGTTTAAGCTGGAATTTTGCTATAAGAAGCTGATGATCTGAGTTACAGTCAGCTCCAGGTCTTGTTTTTGCTGACTGTATAGAGCTTCTCCATCTTTGGCTGCAGAGAATATAATCAATCTGATTTCGATGCTGCCCATTTGGTGATATCCATGTGTAGAGTCTTCTCTTGTGTTGTTGGAAGAGAGTGTTTGTGATGACCAGCTTGTTCTCTTGACAGAACTCTATTAGCCTTTGCCCTGCTTCATTTTGAACTCCCAGGCCAAACTTGCCAGTTGTTCCTTTTATCTCTTGATTCCCTACTTTAGCATTCCAATCCCCTGTAATGAGAAGAACATCCTTCTTTGGTGTCATTTCTAGAAGGTGTTGTAGGTCTTCATAGAATTGGTCAATTTCACTTTCTTCAGCACCGGTAGTTGGTGCATAAACTTGGATTACTGTGATGTTAAAAGGTCTGCCTTGGATTCGTATCGAGATCATTCTGTCATTTTTGAGATTGCATCCCATTACAGCTTTTGCCACTCTTTTGTTGACTATGAGGGCCACTCCATTTCTACTACGGGATTCTTGCCCACAGTAGTAGATATGATAGTCACCCGAACTGAATTCGCCCATTCCCTTCCATTTTAGTTCACTGATGCCCAGGATGTCGATATTTATTCTTGTCATCTCATTTTTGACCACATCCAGCTTACCTCTATTCATGGTTCTTACATTCCAGGTTCCTATGCAATATTTTTCTTTACAGCATCGGACTTTCCTTTCGCTTCCAGGCATATCCGCAACTGAGCGTCCTTTCGGCTTTGGCCCAGCCGCTTCATCAGCTCTGAATCTACTTGTACTTGTCCTCCGCTCTTCCTCAGTAGCATGTTGGACGCCTTCCGACCTGAGGGGCTCATCTTCCAGCGTCATAACTTTTATATGCCTGTTGTCTTTGTCCATGGAGTTTTCTTGGCAGGGATACTGGAGTGGCTTGCCAGTTCCTTCTCCAGGTGGATCACGTTTAGTCAAAACTCTCCACTATGACCTGTCCATCTTGGGTGGCCCTGCATGGCATAGCTCATAGCTTCTCTGAGTTATTCAAGCCCCTTCGCCACGACAAAGCATTGATCCATGAAGGGGGATGGAACATTTAGTGAGATGTATAATGAGCGCCGCAACCCCAGAGTCGGTCACGACTGGACCTAATGGTCAGGGGTCCCTTTACCTTTACCTTTATAAACCTGAAAAGCATATTTATTTATTTTTTTTAAAGAAATTTGTCTCTGCCCTTCATGGGGAATTTTGTGGGTGCTTGGGCATCCAGGACCCCAGGGGAGTTGGCAGCTATGCATGTCAGGATCAGGGCCGGATTTAGGTTTCATGAGGCCCTGTCCTTTGTCAACAACAAATTGTCGCTGTTTTTTGTGTTGAATATATGCTGCATGGTAATTTATGGACCTCATAGGTATCTCAAGCCATTTGCACAAAACAAAATATGTATTTTATCAAAGTAATTGTTGAACTGGAATACAATTAAGAATAAGTACTGTATATGAATAGTGAAATAGTTATTAAGCTCTAACTTAAAATGGTTTTTTTTTATTCATAACAGACTTAATAACGCAAACCCATTGGCATTTGGCAATAACAAAAGTTCCTTTAGGATCAAAATTTACAAAGACTCATAATCTAGTCTCTAGAAACATGCAATAATAAGAGGTGTAAATATATGACGCAAACGACTAATAATTATAAATAGCTTTATTAACATGAAATTAAGTGTCATAGCCTGTACAATGCAATTGTAGTTACCGTAATACAATGCATTTTTTAAATATAATATCAATACCACCATAATATTCCACTGATGGGCGGGGCCGTGACTTACATCATAGGAGCCCACACAACACAAAACACTGTTGCTGTATTTAGGTTTCATTGTATTCGTGTTTTTTTATCTTACGTATTTTGGAAATGTACATCCAGTTGTTGTTTTCCTTTATTTTAATTTTTTTGGGGGGGTGGGGGGGTGGGGGTAAACTACAGTACAGCTTGTTTAGCTTATACATACAGGTGAAACTCGGAAAATTAGAATATCGTCGAAAAATGCCATTATTTCAGTAATGCAACTTAAAAGGTGAAACCAATATATGAGATAGATGCATGACATGCAAAGCAAGAGATGTTCTCAAGCCTTTATTTGTTGTCATTGTAAAGATTTGTCGTTAGGCGGGTCAATTATAAATGGAATGCAATTAATGAAATGTAATAGCGATGTTTATTTTTGTATTATTGTAACTACTGTATTTGTTTTATTACTGTGGAATTTCCAAAAGAAAGCATTTGTAAAGAAAAATAAAATAATAATAAGTTGCATTACTGAAACAAATGCACTTTTCGACGATATTCTAATTTTTCCGAGTTTCACCTGTAAATCCGGCACTGCATGTCAGGATAAACCCATTAGCATCCTTTACCTGGCGAGGGAAGGAAGACGCGTCTCCAAAAACGCACGCGCACCCCCCTCCTTTCCGACGGCGCCGTTGCCCTTTTAAGAGAGCAAGGCGATGCAGTCGAGGAGGGAGGGTGCTCCTTCCTCGGAAGAGCCACTGAAAAAAAAGAGGCTTTTTTTTAAGGGGGGGAGAAAGAGAGAGAAGCAAAAGCAAGGAAGAGGAGGGAGGGAGGGTCTTCTGCAGCCCGCCCGGAGGAGCCATCACCGCGGCGTCGAGCCTGGCGCGCCCGCCGCTTCCTGGAGCCGAGGAGCCTCGAGGGCGCCATGCGGCGATGCTCCCCGGGGTGGCGGCGGCCCCGATCCTGCCTCTAGCTGCAGGTGCGACCCCCCTCCCTCCAGCGGCGCCGGAGAGACCCCCCAGCCAGCCATGTACCCCAAGGGGAAAGGCTCCGGCGTACCTTCCGACGGGCAGGCGCGAGAGAAGTGAGTTGGAAACCCCCTCCCCCCCAAAAAAAACCCCGACCACCCCGACAATATCGCTTTCTTTGGAAATCTAGAGGACCCCCGCCCCCCCCAAAATCAGCTCAGTGCCTCTCAGCCTAAAAACCCTCCCCCCCTCAAAAAGAAAGCATTCCTAAAACTTCCAAGCTGGAGTTTCGCCTCCCCAAAATACCCCCCCTGCAAATCTGGGGGTCTCCCCCCCCATATCAGCTGCACTCACCTCCCCCCCACCAGAGAAACACCCACTCCTGAAACTTCCTCGCTTTTCAGACGGTGGGACCCCCTCCCAAACATCAGTTTTCCCCAATATCAATTTTCCAAGAAATCTGGGCGCCCCGTCTCCCCCCAAATCAGCCCACTTTCACTCACCCCCCTCCCCACTCCAAATGCGCTCCCGAAACTTCCCAGAGGGAGTTTTTTATCAGGCAGCGGGACCCCCTCCCCCAAAAGACAGCCCCCCCAAAAGCCACCAATTTCCTTTGGAGATTTGGGGAGCCCACTTCCCAGAATCAGCCCAGATCCTCTCTTCAAACTTCCAGTGTCGAGTTTCCCAGGCCGAGGAATCCCTCCTTCCTCTCCATGAATCAGAAGGGGGGGGATCTCAAAGCTGGGGGGGGTTGTCCTGACCTGCCTCCCCACCCCTTTAATTTCCCTAGCAATTCATGGGCTCTGTCAGAAGGAAAATTAGTTTTTGGGTGGAACTCTGGGTTTATGAGTGGTTTCGTGGACAGGGCCACAACAGAGAGGGGGACTTTGAAGTTGGGGGGCATAGAGAGGGTCTCCAAGTATTTCAGGGGGAGGTGAAAAGAAGGAGTGGGGGCAGTGTGTGTGTGTGTATCCCAAAAGATGGGTTTGCACTGAACAAGGGCTAATGGCAAGTTGACTTCAGCACCAATCTTCCTCCCCAGTTCCCCCCCGCCCCCCAAAAATTCAGCCCCAAAAGGGAAACTCTGAGCAATGGCGACGACTAAGAATCAAGCCCCCACCCACAGGCGCAGTCTACCTGCAGCTTACCAGGCACTAAGCAGTGGATTGGCCATCCCCACATATGGAGTTTAGGATCTGCATTTCGGATTCAAATGTCTCTGCGTTGCATATTTATATTGATTTTTTTTGGGGGGGGGAGGGGGTTATAGAATCATAAAATTGTAGAACTGGAAGGGACCCCTAGAGTCATCTAGCCCAACCCTCCACAACGAAGCCACTCTATAACCAGCTGAGCTACTATGCAGTTGTTGTTTATTTTGCTGTAACAATTTTAGTTTCGTTTCACTCCAGAGTTTGCCAAAATGATTTTTTTGTTTTATTTTCCGGGGGAAATGTACCGTATATTGTTTTTTGCCCTTTATCCGAGATGCCTTGCTTTGCAGAGTTAGAAAGGGACCCCAGAAGTCATCTAGTCCAGCCCCCTGCAATGCAAGAATTACAGCTCGTTCCGCCTTATGTTTTTTCTCCCACAAAGCGGCCTATAAATTTATTAAATAATACTGATCATATGTGGCATTCGCAGTCTCCGCGTGCCAGGTGAATTGCCCCCACCCAACAGAGCCTGGGGGTTGGGGGGAGTCTCAGTTAAAAACCCCAGCACAGGGAAGGGAGTTTGTGCTCTTCCCTGGACCCCCCAACTCCCTCCATCGCTGACCATTGGCCATGCTGGCTCTTTGGGAGTTTGAGGTACCCAACACCCAAAGAGGCTTCCTACCCCAGTTCCCTGGGGTGAGATCAGGCCCAGAGGGGCAGGTCCAGTCTGGTTGCCCCTGTGTCCAAACAGCTGCCCCCCCCATTGGGGAATTGACTCTCCCTACAGAGACGGACTTTGCTAATATGCTGCCCTGAGCGGGGACAAAATATGGCACCCCCCAAAAAAATATATACAGCTATATTCATACAGGTATCTAATGAGAAAAAGGGACGCGGGTGGCGCTGTGGGTTAAACCACAGAGCCTAGGGCTTGCCGATCAGAAGGTCAACGGTTCGAATCCCCGCAACGGGGTGAGCTCCTGTTGTTCAGTCCCTGCTCCTGCCAACCTAGCAGTTTGAAAGCACGTCAAAGTGCAAGTAGATAAATAGGAACCGCTCTGGCTAAGCTGCAGGTAGAGTGCGCCTGTGGGTGGGGGCGTGATTCTTAGTCATCACCATTGCTCAGTTTCCCCTTTGGGGCTGAATTTTGGGGGGGAGGGCGGGGAACTGGGGAGGAAGATTGGTGCTGTAGCCAACTTGCCATTAGACCTTGTTCAGGTAAGGTAAACGGCGTTTCTGTGCGCTGCTCTGGTTCGCCAGAAGCGGCTTTGTCATGCTGGCCACATGACCTGGAAGCTGTACGCCGGCTCCCTCGGCCAATAAAGCGAGATGAGCGCCGCAACTCCAGAGTCATCCACGACTGGACTTAATGGTCAGGGGTCCCTTTACCTTTACCTAATGAGAAGATTCATAAAGAAAGCCAACTGCACCAAAATGAATTAGAGTGGTACCTTGGTTCTCAAACGCCTTGGTTCTCAAACAACTTGGAACCCAAACAGGGCAAACCCGGATGTAAATGTTCCGGTTTGAGAACTTTTTTCGGAAGCCGAACATGCTCTGTTTGGAGTGTTACGCTTCCGTTTTGGGTGTTACGCTGAGGTCTGTCTGTTTTTGCGATTTATTTTTGTTTTGTTTTTTGCGGCTCTTTTTTGTGTTGCTTTTGTGACTGTGTGGAACCTGATTTAGCTACTGATGGATTGATAGTGTGACTGCAGTACATTGTTTATTGCTTTCATTTTATGGATCAATGGTCCCGTTCGATAGTAAAATTCATGTGAAATTGCTGTTTTAGGGGTTGTTTTTAAAAGTCTGGAACGGATTGGTCTGTTTTGCATTTCTTTCTATGGGAAAGTGCGCCTCGCATATGGAACGCTTTGGTTTTGGAACAGACTTCCGGAACGGATTAGATTTGAGAACCAAGGCGCCACAGTATTGTGAAAATAGGAAATATATGCTGCTGTTGCTGTTGTTGTTATGTTAGCATCCTGTATACCCTGTTTCTCATATTTTAAGACATACCCATAAAATAAGCCATAGCAGGATTTTTAAGCATTCAAGGAATATAAGCCATACCCCGAAAATAAGACATAGTGATAGGCGCAGCAGCAATGCCAGCCGCAGCAGGAGGAGGAGGAAAAAAATAAGACATCCCTTGAAAATAAGCCATAGTGTGTTTTTTTGAGGAAAAAATAAATATAAGACATGTCTTATAATATGAGAAACACGGTAGTAAAAGCTGTTCAGCAGTGGAACAGACTGGAGGTGATGGGGTCTCCTTCCTTGGGAGGTTTTTAAGCAGAGGTTTGAAGGCCATCTGCCTTGGATTCTTCAGCTGAAGTTCCTGCCTTGCGGGGGGTTGGACTAGATGACCGCTGGGGTACCCAAATCTATGGTTCTATTTCCTTTTTTTGTTTTGTTTTCCTTGTTATGTTCTTGTTCTTATTATACACCATGTGCTTTGTTATCTTGCATTTTCGCGCAGCGAACTACCCTGAGTTCTGCAGTTGGAAGAGAAGTAGACAAATTTAATCAATAATAATAGTGATATTTTTGTGCCCCCGTCTGCTCAGCACCTGCTTCAGGGAAAGCGCCAAAATCTGGCGCTGCTCCCGGCTTGTGATATTCCCCAGAGGAGTTTACTGCCTCTGACAGGGGAGGGTAGAACATTGCCTGAGGTCCTTTTCCCCTCTCAGGAGAGAATGCCTCTTTTTGAAATGGTATCTCTTTGCACTAACCCTGACCATTGGTCCTGCTGGCTGGCTGGCCAGCAATATTTGAAAGGGGCCGGATACGGTCCTCATCCCCACCCAAAGGATTTTCTGGGAATAGGTAGAAAGGGGGCTTTGGGGAGGGGGAGCGTAATAGAATCAGAAACCATAGAATTGTAGGGTTGGAAGGGACCCTGGCGGTCATCTAGACCAACCCCCTGAAATGACAGGGGGTCAAACCTGCAACCTCGCATTTTCTGCACCCTGCTCTCACCAAACTGAGCTACCCAGGCCTGGCAGGCCCTTGACTGATGCCTCTCACCCCTCTAGGTTGGCGTTGTACGTTTATGAATACCTTCTTCACATCGGGGCACAGAAATCGGCACAGACCTTCCTCTCGGAGGTGAGGAGAGAGGGGTCTGGAAGACGGGAGGGGGCGGAGATGTACCGATGTACCAATTTATTTTATTTTGTGGAGTGGGGGGGGGACACAAATAATGCACTGAACGCATGAGTCATTTGGCTGGCAAACGTTCTGCATGCCAAGCAGCTTCTGTTACCTGTGAAGCAATGGCACACCCTCTAAAAAATAAATTTCTAAGTCTCCTTTCCTCTTGGTCCGAGGAAAGAGCTGTTTTTTTTTAATAACGTGTGCCAAGGAGTGACATTCTGCATGCCAAGCAGGTGTTCTGACCTCCGAGGCACATCTGTGTCGTTGTCCCCCCCAATCTCAGGGCATCCTTCCCTTTGCATTCTCCCCTAGAAGCTTCCCCTGCTTGGAATACCAAACCACTTTTTCCCTCCAGCCTGTCTTAACCGGGTTGTGGGGTGGGTTTTTTTGGGGTGCCAGATCCGGTGGGAAAAAAACATTACGCTCGGAGAACCGCCCGGATTTCTGCACGCCTGGTGGTGGTGAGTACATTTTACATCCTTCTCGAAATAATAATAATATAATAATAATAATTTATTATTTATAACCCGCCCATCTGGCTGGGTTTCCCCAGCCACTCTGGGCGGCTTCCAACAGAATATTAAAATACAATAATCTATTAAACATTAAAAGCTTCCCTAACCAGGGCTGCCTTCAGATGTCTTCTAAAAGTCTGGTAGTTGTTTATTTCCTTGACATCTGGTGGGAGGGCGTTCCAGAGGGCGGGTGCCACCACCGAGAAGGCCCTCTGCCTGGTTCCCTGCAACCTCACTTCTCGCAGGGAGGGAACCGCCAGAAGGCCCTCGGTGCTGGACCTCAGTGTCTGGGTTAAACGATGGGGGTGGAGACGCTCCTTCAGGTATATTGGACCGAGACCGTTTAGGGCTTTAAAGGTCAGCACCACCACTTTGAATTGTGCTCGGAAACATCCTGGGAGCCAATGTAGGTCTTTCAAGCCTGGGGGCGGGGGGCCTGGAGCTGTCAAAGGGGTGTATGTGTGCCACCACTCTAAGGTAGACTACCCCTGTCTATGTAGGCTCCATTTCGGAATCATAAGAAACTAAGAAGGAGCCAGTGGCTGGGTCAGGCCAAAGGAGGATGCTCCCCATTTTGTACTCCACAGCATCGCTGCCCCCAACAGTGGAGGGAGAATGTCGGCTAGAAACTGCTCCATGACTTTGTCCAATCCTAGAACCCTAGATTTGTAGAGTAGGAAGGGACCCCGAGGGTCATCCAGCCCAACCCCCCCGCCGCCGCAATACAAGAATCTTTGGCCCAAGGTCGGACTCGAACCCACAACCCTGATATTTCATGTTAAAGCCGTCACTGCCTCTGTTCCACAGTTGAACTCGAACTCCTTCCTTTTGCCTTTCCTGACTCCCACTAAGTTCTTGTGTTACGGCAGAGGGAGAAGGACATTTCTTCTTCCAACCTTCTCAAAACTGGGCATAGATTTATAGGCCTCGGTCATGCCAACCATGCACGCTCCCCCCCCCCAATGCCTCCCCCCCAAAAAAAATGCCCTCCCTCGAAATCCCCAAACCTTATTGGAGGCTTACTCCCCAAATCTCATGAAATAGTGTGCAAGCTTTGCAGTAACGCAGAACTCCTCATCAGACTACAGGTTTGAAAACCCAACGTTTGTGTGAGTTTGGGATTTCCACAATATAAAACACTTCCTAGGTCCGTGATGACTTGTGCCAAAAAATGATTAGGCAGAAACCCTCGATCGTGGTACACCCAGGGTCAGGAAGCTAGGCTTCCCGTGCCGTGAGGACCTATGTTTTCAGGAAAAGAAAAGAAAAGAAAAGAGCAAGCCTGTTTAAGTTTCTAGTTCACAGTGTAGCCTCTTGAAACAATTTTATTTTTCTAAAAAAAGAAGGTTAATCAGTTTAAAACTACAAGAAAGAAGATTCCACCTAAACATTAGGAAGAACTTCCTGACAGTAAGAGCTGTTCGAAAGTGGAATTTGCTGCCAAGAAGTGTGGCGGAGTCTCCTTCTTTGGAGGTCTTTAAGCAGAGGCTTGACAGGCATATGTCAAGAATGCTTTGATGGTGTTTCCTGCTTGGCAGGGGGTTGGACTGGATGGCCCTTGTGGTCTCTTCCAACTCTATGATTCTATGATTCTATAAATAATATTTATTTATTGGATTACATTTGCCGTCCACCTTCAGGCTCCTCCACCCATTCCTCATGTTATCTTAACGACAACCCTGCGAGGTAGGTTGGGCTGAGAGTGAGTGGATGGGCACCCCAGCGTCACCCAATGGGAGCTTCGTGGCCCATTGCGACGGGATTTGAACCCTGGTCCCTTCCAGACCCTTGCCCGACGCTCTGACCCCTTCACCAACGCCAGCCTAGAAGTAATTAACTTGATGGTGCTGCTATACTAAATTTTGCATCACCCCGTCAAGGCGATGCCTGCATCACAGGGGTTGAGCTAGATGTCCCCTGGGGGACCCTTCTGTCTCTACAATTATGTGATTCTAGGCAGTTGTGAGGTCCAGCTTCCTGGTGAGCTGCAGTTTTAAGAAGTGGGGGAGCAGAATTTTTAAAAAGAGCTTGGCGTTGGAAAGTAGATTAAATAGGAACCCAGAAATTTGGGATCCCCTCCAAATTTGTGCCAAAGTTTTGTACCCGGGGGTGGGGGTGGGGTGGGCTTGCTTCGTCGTCCCCCTTACAAACCGTGTGATTGATCCATCAAACCGGGGTTTGCAGTTAACACCCAAAAACCCAACGTTGGCCAACAACGGTACGAAACGAGTTCAAAACTTTGCCACAAGTTTTTTGGGGGGAGGGAAGAGATCCCAGATTTGGGGGGTTCCTGTTTAATAAAGCTTAAGTGTAGTTCCCCCCCTCCCTTCGGCTTCTGGCTCCAGGCACAACTGGAATGCATTCAAAAGCTCCTCTCTCTCCCCTGCTTCCTCGCTCCTCCCCCCCCTAAAAAAAAACCCGGAAATATCCCCTCCCTCCCTGCCCTCTACAGAGTCTGGCTGCCTTGCTTCTCCACACATGGATATAATTTGGAACGGAGGAAAATAAACTGCCTCAATTTTTTTTGGGGGGGGGGACGGCGGCAGAGGAAAGTTGAGGGGCTGAGACCTCCAGCTGATAAATGCGCACCCTTTTTGTCTCCCTTCTCCCAGCCTCCTCACCCTCCAATTTCTCCTTCACATGGTGCCACGCTTTTTTGTTGTTGGGGGGGAGACGAATGGGGTTTGCATCTATTTGTGTGTGTGTGCGTAATCCTTCCTGGCAGCCCCCCAACACTCTAGTCAAGGGTCAAATATTTCCTTGCTTTCTCATTCTCTCCATCCATCGCTTTTCTCTGTCTCTACCCCCCCCTTTCTTTTTCTTGGTTTCTTTTTATTAGTGGCTACTTGCCACACTGGCTATGCTCCCCCTTCTTCTGCCAGAGGCAGCATGACTTCAACGAACATCAACGCCAAGCAGGGAGAGCAGCTTGCGCTGCCGAATGACAGCGTGACGACTGCCTTCCCTTTCTATTTCTATAGCAAGATGCATATAACTGTACAGTCATACCTAGGAAGCCGAACGGAATCCGTTCCAGAAGTCCGTTCGACCTCCAAAACATTCGGGAACCAAAGCGCGACTTCCGATTGGCTGCAGGAAGCTCCTGCAGCCAATCGGAAGCCCTGTCGGGACATTTGACTTCCGAAACTAGTTCGCAAACCGGAACACTCACTTCTGGGTTTGCGGCGTTCAGGAGCCAAAACGTTTGGGAACTAAGCTGTTTCGAAAACCAAGGTACGGCTGTAAACAACTAACTAACTAACTAAAACATCACTCCAAAATAAATTCTTCAATTTTGTTTGTGTCCCCCCACCCTGGATCCCCCACAAACAAGCCGGTTCCTTTTCCGTTTGTAGAATCATCCTATACCAGGCACATCCAAAATCCGTTTCGGGGGCCTAATCCGGCCCACCAGTTGGTTTAATCCGGCCCCCAGGGCAGTATATGTCCTGGGTAAAATCCTTTAAAAAGCTCAACAACTTCAATCCTAAAAAAAAGCTCAACGGCTGTGTCCGGCCCTCGCGCATGTTGATTTCATCAAATCTGGCCATCTTTGAAAAAAGTTTGCCTTATACACTTGTGTATTTGCCTTCCCTCAACCACCTCTAGATAAGATCACACTAAATCAATTGTTTCCTCCCTGCCCCAATAAAAATACAAATTCATTATCCCAGAAAGTTTGGTGGACATTGGAAAAGGGTGGGATTTTCTGTGCCCCATGGCCTCAGCCCAAGCTGGTCCTCAGGGTCCCTTTCAATTCTATGGATTGCTGAGACCGCCTGCAGGAGCGTCGTTTGGCGTTCCCCGAGTTAGCGAGGCCCATAGAGACCGAGTCGCCGTCGTCCGGCAGAACTCTCTGCCACTAGAGACGCAGCAGGGGGCTTCCTGTTTTAACATCCCGACAACGCCTGCTGAAAACTTGTCTATTCCACCAGGTCTGTGCGGGCAATTAAGAAGATGTCTTAATTAAGATTAAAATTAATTAAGATTACCTGTAATTAAGATTGGTGCCTGCGGTTTTGTTTTGTTTTAAAAAAACTTTATAAGAAATGTTTTTCTTTTAAAGTTATTTTAATTTAGAACGTATATAAAGCACTTTGGCCCTTTGCTCCCCGCACCCCAATTAGTCTTGATCTGGTCTAAGACAGAGCTACATCTCTTTGTGGCCTTGGCTGTATCTTAATTCTGCCCCCCCCCGTCACCCCACAGTGTGTTCTGGGACCTGTACTGCGCTGCGCCCGACCGGAGGGAGGCGTGCGAGCACTCGAGCGAAGCCAAGACCTTCCACGATTACGTGAGTATGCACGTTTGCCTTCTCAAAGGCATGGCACGCGAAGAAGGCGCGAGGAGGAGGGACGAGGAGGGGGGGAAGCAAGGCCAGGCACCGATTCTTCTTGCTATAACGTTCATCAGGGAGAAGTTTTTGGGAGGGGTGTGTGTGGGGAAATCCCCCAATAATAATAAACGATTTTGTCAGTTGAGGACTTCCCAGGTGTGTCTGACTACAACTCCTCATCTGGCACTCCCCAAAACATCTGGTGGGCTCCAGGTTAGCAAATACCTCGCAGCTGGTAGAGACCCAGCAGACATTTTCTGTTTTGGCATTTCAAGTGCCTCTTTTGCCCAGGCCTGTGCAGGCAATTAAGAAGAAACCCTCCCGCAATGGTTAATTGCCATCCCTTTTTAATTTTCTCACAGTTTTTAATTTTTATTTTTTTATTACCGTTTTATATATTTTTTATATGTATTTCACTGCTGTAAGCCCAAAAAAA